>NW_025547868.1:0-42343 GCF_905237065.1 Salmo salar | reverse complement strand
ATAAAACACTTATTAACCACCAAGTTAATACTGTCTGGAAATTGGGAATAAGATTATATTAGAATATTATTGAGAAAATCAGGAAGTTTCAAATCGTTTGATGGTATTTGTAGAGGCAGTAGAACTCATATGGCAGGCAAAATCCTGAGAAGGGCGGCCAATTTGGTAAGTTCTTGTTCCTTCGACTTCTAATATTAGAAAACCAAGAGATCTTATAGAACACACTCTCTGCACGCCCAAAGAATGCCAAACCCGGGAAAGCTGTGAATGATGTAATTCCAGCTCCCTGGCTGGCGGCAAACACCGCCTTTGGTAAGGGCTGGTCTATCAGAGGACAATGGAGACTGAGCGGCGTGCCAGGTTGCCAGACCATGTTTTTAGTATTTTCTCTCTCTTTAAAAACACAGATTCCCGTCGGAATATTATCGCTTTTCGAAAAACTGCATAAAAATTGATTTTAAACAAACCAATTGACATACTTCGAAGTCACAGGTAATGGAATATTTGAATTCTTTTGTAATGAAACGATCGCGGCAATCCCTTTTTTATTTCCCTTTCGGATTATTGTCTTGAACGCATTGAACAAAATGCCGTTATTTGGATAACAACTATGGATTATTTGAACCAAAAACCAACATTTGTTATTGAAGTAGAAGTCCTGGGGAGTGCATTCTGACGAAGAACAGCAAAGGTAATAACATTTTCTTATAGTAAATCTGACTTTTGGAGAGGGCTAAACTTGGTGGTTGTCTAAATAGCTAGCACCTGTGATGCCGGCTATCTACTTAGGAATATTGCAAAATGTCTTCCAACCGAAAAGCTATTTTAAAATAGGACATAAAGCGAGTGCATAGAGGAGTTCTGTATCTATAATTCTTAAAATAATTGTTAGTTTTTGTGAAACGTTTATCGTTGAGTAATTTAGTAAATTCACCGGAAGTTTGGGGGGGTATGCTAGTTCTGAACGTCATATGCTAATGTAAAAAGCTGGTTTCTGATATAAATATGAACTTGATTGAAACAAAACATGCATGTATTGTATAACATAATGTCCTAAGATTGTCATCTGATGAAGATCAAAGGTTAGTGCTGCATTTAGCTGTGGTTTGGGTTTATGTGACATTATATGCAGCTTGAAAAATGGGTGTCTGATTATTTCTGGCTGGGTACTCTGTCGACATAATGTAATGTTTTCCTTTCTTTGTAAAGCCTTTTTGAAATCGGACAGTGTGGTTAGATTAACGAGAGTCTTGTCTGTAAAATGGTGTAAAATAGGCATATGTTTGAGAAATTGAAGTAATAGCATCTAAGGTATTTGAATAACGCGCCACGGGATTCCACTGGCTGTTACGTAGGTGGGACGAAATCGTCCCACTAGCCCTAGAGAGAAGTTAACTAGGGAAAATGTGTCACCTCAACAACAGAGTCAGGCTATATGCAGCAGTTTGGGGGCCCCTGGCCTAGATCGAACTGTGAAGACTTATTTCTGACTGAGCGGTGGTAGGCACCAGCAGGCTCGTAAGCATTCATTCAAACAGCACCTTTCGTGCATTTCGCCAGCAGCCCTTCGCAATTCTTCCAAGCATTGCGCTGTTTAACTCAAGCCCGTCAACTCCCGAGATTAGGCCCGTGTAACCGGCGTGAAATGGCTAGCTAGTTAGAGGGGTGCGCACTAATAGCGTTTCAACAGTCGCTCTGAGACTTGATAGTAGTTCCCCGCCTGCATGGTAACGCTGCTTTCGAGGGTGGCTGTTGTCGATGTGTTCCTGGTTCGTGTCAGGTAGGAGCGAGGACAGGGACGTAAGGCATACTGTTACACTGGCAATACTAAAGTGCCTATAAGAACATCCAATAGTCAAAGGTATATGAAATACAAATGGTATAGAGAGAAATAGTCCTATAATTCCTATAATAACTACAACCCAAAACTTCTTACCTGGGAATATTGAAGACTCATGTTAAAAGGAACCACCAGCCATATGTTCTCATGTTCTGAGCAAGGAACTTAAACGTTAGCTTTCTTACATGGCACATATTGCACTTTTACTTTCTTCTCCAACACTTTGTTTTTGCATTATTTAAACCAAATTGAAGATGTTTCTATTATTTATTTGAGGCTAAATTGATTTTATTGATGTATTATATTAAGTTAAAATAAGTGTTCATTCAGTATTGTTGTAATTGTCATTATTACAAATAAATAATATAAATAAAATAAAAGCAAAAATTTTTTAATAAACGGCGGATTAATCGGTATCGTTGAAAAATCACTAATCGGCCGAACTCTAGTCTCTTCTCTACGAAAAGGTCAACCCGCCTGAAAGTCAGTGGGGAAACTCACTGGTTGCTATGTGGAAGTCGAGCAGGTGTTGCATGGACATAAAGGAGTGGCTGAGCGCCTCAACGGGGGCAATCCTCTTCTCCGCATCGATCCACAACATCCTCTTCAGCAGGCCTACAAACTCTCTTCGGTCCACCTTCTCTGCCAACAGGTCACTACCTTCCAGATTCATCAACAAGTTCACCTGGGAGAGAGAGGCAGGTCAGGGCTCAGGAGAACTAGTCATCTGTCATCTTTCCCAACTTTTGTGCATTTCATCTGGAGCCTCAGGAAGTTTTAAACCAGCTTTACAAGTCAAGGGAGACTTGGTTAAGGGGACAAACAGTATAAACAGTCACTATGCTAAGCTGGAATAATCGTTTCCTATGTTAAAAATACCAGACATTTTGCAGAAGTTTATCAAAAGTAAAAACATCAAACCAACCATTGTGATAAGTGGAACTTGAGAACGATGGGGCATTTTTCACATCTACAGCATTCTACATCACCCCCGTCTCTACATCACCCCGTCTCTACAGCATTCTACATCACCCCTGTCTCTACATCACCCCCGTCTCTACATATCTACAACCCCGTCTCTACATCACCTCCGTCTCTACATCCCCCACATCTCTCATCCCCCCGTCTCCACATCTCTCTATGCCGCCCCGTCCCCACGCGTCTACGTCCCCGCCGTCCCCACGCATCTACACCGCCCCACGCGTCTACGCCCCACGCGTCTACGCCCACACGTCTACGCCCCACGCGTCCCCCGTCCCCCATTTTTACATCTACAGCATTCTACATCACCCCGTCTCTACACCATCTCCGTCTCTACACCATCTACACCATCCCCGTCTCCACACCATCCCCCGTCTCCACACCATCCCCGTCTCTACACCATCCCCGTCTCCACACCATCCCCGTCACACCATCCCCCGTCTCTACACCATCCCCCGTCTCTACACCATCCCCCGTCTCTACACCACACCATCCCCGTCTCCACACCATCCCCGTCTCACACCATCCCCGTCTCCACACCATCCCCTCTACACCATCCCCCCGTCTCTACACCATCCCCGTCTCACACCATCCCCGTCTCCACACCATCCCCCCGTCTCCACACCATCCCCGTCTCCACACCATCCCCGTCTCTACACCATCCCCGTCTCCACACCATCCCCCGTCTCCACACCATCTACACCATCCCCGTCTCCACACCATCTACACCATCCCCGTCTCCACACCATCTACACCATCCCCCGTCTCCACCATCTACACCATCCCCCCGTCTCCACACCATCCCCGTCTCCACACCATCCCCCGTCTCACACCATCCCCCGTCTCCACACCATCCCCGTCTCCACACCATCCCCGTCTCCACACCATCCCCGTCTCCACATCATCCCCCGTCTCCACACCATCTACATCATCCCCCGTCTCCACACCATCTACACCATCCCCGTCTCCACACCATCCCCGTCTCTACACCATCCCCGTCTCCACACCATCTACACCATCCCCGTCTCCACACCATCCCCGTCTCCACACCATCCCCGTCTCCACACCATCCCCGTCTCCACACCATCTACATCATCCCCCGTCTCCACACCATCTACACCATCCCCGTCTCCACACATCCCCGTCTCCACATCATCCCCCGTCTCCACACCATCTACATCATCCCCGTCTCTATCCCCCACCACCCCGTCTCCACACCATCCCCGTCTCCACACCATCCCCGTCTCCACACCATCCCGTCTCCACACCATCTACCACCGTCTCCACACCATCTACATCATCCCCCCGTCTCCACACCATCTACACCATCCCCGTCTCCACACCATCTACACCATCCCCGTCTCCACACCATCTACCCATCCCCGTCTCCACACCATCCCCGTCTCTACACACCACCATCGCCGGCTCTACACCATCTACATCAGTCCCCCGTCTGGGCTGCCACCACTCCGTCTCCACACCATCCCCGTCTCGCCACACCATCCCCGTCTCCATCTCCACCTCCCCGTCTCCACCATCCCTCACCACACCATCCCCGTCTCCACCCATCCCCCCGTCTCCACCATCCCCCCGTCTCACACCATCCCCGTCTCCACACCATCCACCATCCCCGTCTCCACACCATCCCCCGTCTCACACCATCCCCGTCTCACACCATCCCCGTCTCCACACCATCCCCGTCTCCCACACCATCTCCCCGTCTCTACACCATCCCCGTCTCCACACATCCCCCGTCTCCACATCATCCCCGTCTCTACACCATCTACATCATCCCCCCGTCTCCACACCATCCCCGTCTCCACACCATCCCTACACCATCCCCGTCTCTACACCATCCCCGTCTCTACATCATCCCCGTCTCCACACCATCCCCGTCTCCACACCATCCCCGTCTCCACACCACCCCCCCCGTCTCCACACCATCCCCGTCTCTACATCATCCCCGTCTCCACACCATCCTCACATCATCCCCGTCTCCACACCATCCCCGTCTCACACCATCCCCTCTCCACCACCCCGTCTCACACCATCCCCGTCTCCACACCATCCCCCGTCTCCACACCATCCCCCCGTCTCACACCATCCCCGTCTCCACCATCCCCCGTCTCCACACCATCCCCCGTCTCTACACCATCCCCGTCTCTACACCATCCCCGTCTCTACACCATCCCCGTCTCCACACCATCCCCGTCTCCACATCATCCCCGTCTCTACACCATCTACATCATCCCCGTCTCCACACCATCCCCGTCTCTACACCATCCCCCGTCTCCACACCATCCCCCGTCTCCACACCATCCCCGTCTCTACACCATCTACATCATCCCCGCCACCCATCCTCTACACCATACACCATCCCCGTCTCCACACCATCCCCCCGTCTCTACACCATCCCCGTCTCTACACCATCCCCGTCTCCACACCATCCCCGTCTCCACACCATCTACATCATCCCCCGTCTCTACACCACCTACATCATCCCTTGTCTGTACACCATCTACATCATTCTACATAATCCCCCCCAACTCGTAAAAACATCAGCAGGGAAATTTTCAACCCATGACCTCGTTGTCAGGGAATTTCCAGCTGTGGTTTCACCCCCGAGGCTTGACTTTCAAACTAAGTGTTGGGTGCTGAACCTTAGCATGTCACTTAGCATATGACTAGAGATGTGAGAATGGGGTTTTTCCAGCAATGAGATGTACGTACATGTTCTAGCTTTTTCCTCTCTCTCAGACCTACGGCCCCATCTTATCTCACCATGGGCTTCCTGAGTCGAGACTCATCAACATGGTCTAGTTAGAACAGCTGAAAGTGAACTTCCTCTCTTCCAGACCTACATCATCTAACCATGAGCTTCCTGAGTCGAGACTCATCAACACGGTCTAGTTAGAAAAGCTGATTGTGTCCACATCCTGTGGAACAAGACTTACGTGCGCTATGTCATCCAAACAGCTGAAGATGTACTTCCTTGCTTCCTTTGATTTCATCCCCGTCTCGGTCTCATGCTCATCAGTCGACTGGAGAGAGACAAGGGGAGAGAGACAGGGGGAAAAAAGAGAGAGACGGGGGTAAACGAGAGAGACGGGGGAGAACGAGAGAGACGGGGAGAACGAGAGACGGGGGAGAACGAGAGAGACGGGGAGAACGAGAGAGACGGGGAAACGAGAGAGACGGGGAAAACGAGAGACGGGGGGAGAACGAGAGAGACGGGGAGAACGAGAGAGACGGGGGGAGAACGAGAGAGACGGGGGAGAAACGAGAGAGACGGGGGAGAACGAAGAGACGGGGGAGAACGAGAGAGACGGGGGGAGAACGAGAGAGACGGGGAGAACGAGAGAGACGGGGAGAACGAGAGACGGGGGGAAACGAGAGAGACGGGGGAAGAACGAGAGAGACGGGGGAAAACGAGAGAACGGGGGGAAAACGAGAGAGACGGGGAAAACGAGAGAACGGGGGAAACGAGAGAGACGGGGGAAAACGAGAGAGACGGGGGAAAACGAGAGAGACGGGGGAAAACGAGAGAGACGGGGGAGAACGAGAGGGACGGGGAGAAAACGAGAGAGACGGGGAAACGAGAGAGACGGGGGAGAAACGAGAGAGACGGGGGAAAACGAGAGAGCGGGGGGAAACGAGAGACGGGGGGAAAACGAGAGAGACGGGGGGAAACGAGAGAGACGGGGGGAAACGAGAGAGACGGGGAAAAACGAGAGACGGGGAGAACGAGAGAGACGGGGGAGAACGAGAGAGACGGGGGAGAACGAGAGAGACGGGGAGAACGAGAGAGACGGGGAGAAAGCGGAGAGACGGGGGAAAACGAGAGAGACGGGGAAAACGAGAGAGACGGGGAAAACGAGAGAGACGGGGGAAAACGAGAGGGACGGGGGAGAACGAGAGGGACGGGGGAAAACGAGAGACGGGGGAGAACGAAGAGACGGGGGAAAACGAGAGAGACGGGGGAAACGAGAGAGACGGGGGAAAACGAGAGAGCGGGGGAAACGAGAGAGACGGGGGGAAAACGAGAGAGACGGGGGAAAACGAGAGAGACGGGGAGAACGAGAGAGACGGGGGAGAACGAGAGAGACGGGGAGAACGAGAGAGACGGGGGGAAACGAGAGAGACGGGGGGAGAACGAGAGACGGGGAGAACGAGAGAGACGGGGGAAAACGAGAGACGGGGGGAAGAACGAGAGAGACGGGGGAAGAACGAGAGAGACGGGGGAAAAACGAGAGACGGGGAAAAACGAGAGAGACGGGGGGAAAACGAGAGAGACGGGGGAAAACGAGAGAGACGGGGAAAACGAGAGGGACGGGGGGAAAACGAGAGGGACGGGGAGAAACGAGAGGGACGGGGAGAACGAGAGGGACGGGGAAAACGAGAGAGACGGGGGAAAACGAGAGACGGGGGGAAAACGAGAGAGACGGGGGGAAAACGAGAGAGACGGGGGGAAAACGAGAGAGACGGGGGGAAAACGAGAGAACGGGGGGAAAGCGAGAGACGGGGAAAACGAGAGAGACGGGGGAAAACGAGAGAGACGGGGGGAAACGAGAGAGACGGGGGGAAAACGAGAGAGACGGGGAAAACGAGAGAGACGGGGAGAAACGAGAGAGACGGGGAGAACGAGAGACGGGGGAGAACGAGAGAGACGGGGGAGAACGAGAGAGACGGGGAGAACGAGAGAGACGGGGGAGAACGAGAGAGACGGGGAAAACGAGAGAGACGGGGAAAACGAGAGAGACGGGGGGAAAACGAGAGACGGGGAAAACGAGAGGGACGGGGGAGAAACGAGAGAGACGGGGGGAAAACGAGAGGGACGGGGGGAGAACGAGAGGACGGGGGGAGAACGAGAGGGACGGGGAGAAACGAGAGAGACGGGGGGAAAACGAGAGGGACGGGGGAAAACGAGAGAGACGGGGGGAGAACGAGAGGGACAGGGGAAAACGAGAGGGACGGGGGGAGAACGAGAGAGACAGGGGGAGAAACGAGAGACGGGGGGAGAACGAGAGAGACGGGGGGAGAACGAGAGAGCGGGGGAAAACGAGAGAGACGGGGGGAGAACGAGAGAGACAGGGGAGAAACGAGAGAGACAGGGGGAGAACGAGAGAGACAGGGGGAGAACGAGAGAGACAGGGGAGAACGAGAGAGACGGGGAGACGGGGGACACAAATAAGGATTTGGTTCATCCCTTCAGCCTTTATCTCCAGAGTTGGTTCAAACGGTGAAAAAGAGAGGATGCTTGTGTGGGGGTTTTCTTCTCTGGTGGGTGGTGGGAGTAATGACTGTTTGCTGAGAGGGAGAATGTTAGGTGATGGTGAGAGATAATATGTAGGTTTGTTTTCAGTGCTGGGCTAGGAGGAGTGTGTGTTTTGGTGGAGAGGAGCGAAAGAGGCGTCAGTGTATGGAATGGTTTATAGCGGGTGCTAGGGGGGGGTTCTGCTGGAGATGTATTTTGGGCTCAGGGGTCCTTCTTACCTTCAATCGCCATGCTGAGTAGGGGGAGTCAGACTCCCTGCAGAAGAACCGTGCCGTCTTCGTCCCCACATTCAACAGATGCTCCCCAGGCAAACCCTGCGTCTGAGAAATGTAGCGAATCTGTGAAAAGAGGAAGCGAGGGAAAAATAAAAAGATGTGGACAGACAGAGCAAGAGAGAGAGGGAGGGGAAAGAGAAAGGAAAAATGTTAGGAAAGAACAGTCCCTGTATGCTATGACTGTAGCAGATGGGGAAAGAACAGTCCCTGTATGCTATGACTGTAGCAGATGGGGAAAGAACAGTCCCTGTATGCTATGACCGTAGCAGATGGAGAAAGAACAGTCCCTGTATGCTATGACCGTAGCAGATGGGGAAAGAACAGTCCCTGTATGCTATGACCGTAGCAGATGGGGAAAGAACAGTCCCTGTATGCTATGACCGTAGCAGATGGGGAAAGAACAGTCCCTGTATGCCATGACCGTAGCAGATGGGGAAAGAACAGTCCCTGTATGCCATGACTGTAGCAGATGGGGAAAAGAACAGTCCCTGTATGCTATGACTGTAGCAGATGGAGAAAGAACATTCCCTGTATGCTATGACTGTAGCAGATGGGGAAAGAACATTCCCTGTATGCTATGACTGTAGCAGATGGGGAAAGAACAGTCCCTGTATGCTATGACTGTAGCAGATGGGGAAAGAACAGTCCCTGTATGCTATGACTGTAGCAGATGGAGAAAGAACAGTCCCTGTATGCTATGACTGTAGCAGATGGGGAAAGAACAGTCCCCTGTATGCCATGACTGTAGCAGATGGGGAAAGAACAGTCCCTGTATGCTATGACTGTAGCAGATGGGGAAAGAACAGTCCCTGTATGCTATGACCGTAGCAGATGGAGAAAGAACAGTCCCTGTATGCTATGACCGTAGCAGATGGGGAAAGAACAGTCCCTGTATGCTATGACCGTAGCAGATGGGGAAAGAACAGTCCCTGTATGCTATGACCGTAGCAGATGGGGAAAGAACAGTCCCTGTATGCCATGACCGTAGCAGATGGGGAAAGAACAGTCCCTGTATGCCATGACTGTAGCAGATGGGGAAAAGAACAGTCCCTGTATGCTATGACTGTAGCAGATGGAGAAAGAACATTCCCTGTATGCTATGACTGTAGCAGATGGAGAAAGAACATTCCCTGTATGCTATGACTGTAGCAGATGGGGAAAGAACATTCCCTGTATGCTATGACTGTAGCAGATGGGGAAAGAACAGTCCCTGTATGCTATGACTGTAGCAGATGGGGAAAGAACAGTCCCTGTATGCTATGACTGTAGCAGATGGAGAAAGAACAGTCCCTGTATGCTATGACTGTAGCAGATGGGGAAAGAACAGTCCCCTGTATGCCATGACTGTAGCAGATGGGGAAAGAACAGTCCCTGTATGCTATGACTGTAGCAGATGGGGAAAGAACAGTCCCTGTATGCTATGACTGTAGCAGATGGGGAAAGAACAGTCCCTGTATGCTATGACTGTAGCAGATGGAGAAAGAACAGTCCCTGTATGCTATGACTGTAGCAGATGGGGAAAGAACAGTCCCTGTATGCTATGACTGTAGCAGATGGGGAAAGAACAGTCCCTGTATGCTATGACTGTAGCAGATGGGGAAAGAACAGTCCCTGTATGCTATGACTGTAGCAGATGGAGAAAGAACAGTCCCCTGTATGCCATGACTGTAGCAGATGGGGAAGGAACAGTCCCTGTATGCTATGACTGTAGCAGATGGGGAAAGAACAGTCCCTGTATGCTATGACTGTAGCAGATGGGGAAAGAACAGTCCCTGTATGCTATGACTGTAGCAGATGGGGAAAGAACAGTCCCTGTATGCTATGACTGTAGCAGATGGAGAAAGAACAGTCCCCTGTATGCCATGACTGTAGCAGATGGGGAAAGAACAGTCCCTGTATGCCATGACTGTAGCAGATGGGGAAAGAACAGTCCCTGTATGCTATGACTGTAGCAGATGGGGAAAGAACAGTCCCTGTATGCTATGACCGTAGCAGATGGGGAAAGAACAGTCCCTGTATGCTATGACCGTAGCAGATGGGGAAAGAACAGTCCCTGTATGCTATGACCGTAGCAGATGGGGAAAGAACAGTCCCTGTATGCTATGACCGTAGCAGATGGGGAAAGAACAGTCCCTGTATGCCATGACTGTAGCAGATGGGGAAAGAACAGTCCCTGTATGCTATGACTGTAGCAGATGGGGAAAGAACAGTCCCTGTATGCTATGACTGTAGCAGATGGAGAAAGAACAGTCCCTGTATGCTATGACTGTAGCAGATGGGGAAAGAACAGTCCCTGTATGCTATGACCGTAGCAGATGGGGAAAGAACAGTCCCTGTATGCCATGACCGTAGCAGATGGGGAAAAGAACAGTCCCTGTATGCTATGACTGTAGCAGATGGGGAAAGAACAGTCCCTGTATGCTATGACTGTAGCAGATGGGGAAAGAACAGTCCCCTGTATGCCATGACCGTAGCAGATGGGGAAAAGAACAGTCCCTGTATGCTATGACCGTAGCAGATGGGGAAAGAACATTCCCTGTATGCTATGACCGTAGCAGATGGGGAAAAGAACAGTCCCTGTATGCTATGACTGTAGCAGATGGGGAAAGAACAGTCCCTGTATGCTATGACTGTAGCAGATGGAGAAAGAACAGTCCCTGTATGCTATGACTGTAGCAGATGGAGAAAGAACAGTCCCTGTATGCCATGACCGTAGCAGATGGGGAAAGAACAGTCCCTGTATGCTATGACCGTAGCAGATGGGGAAAGAACAGTCCCTGTATGCTATGACTGTAGCAGATGGGGAAAGAACAGTCCCTGTATGCTATGACTGTAGCAGATGGGGAAAGAACATTCCCTGTATGCTATGACCGTAGCAGATGGGGAAAGAACAGTCCCTGTATGCTATGACTGTAGCAGATGGGGAAAGAACAGTCCCTGTATGCTATGACTGTAGCAGATGGGGAAAGAACAGTCCCTGTATGCCATGACCGTAGCAGATGGAGAAAGAACAGTCCCTGTATGCTATGACCGTAGCAGATGGGGAAAGAACAGTCCCTGTATGCTATGACCGTAGCAGATGGGGAAAGAACAGTCCCTGTATGCTATGACTGTAGCAGATGGGGAAAGAACAGTCCCTGTATGCTATGACCGTAGCAGATGGGGGAAGAACAGTCCCTGTATGCTATGACCGTAGCAGATGGGGAAAGAACAGTTCAATATTGCCATTTCTCCCCCATAATATTACCATAACATCATAGAGAGTCTAAACATCCCAGCACAGTTCTCTTCTCCATTCCTGCGGTGCCTTGTTCCACTGTAAACTGCCCAGTACCGCCCCTCTTCCCATACCCACAGACCCCCACCTTCAAGCCCAGGTGCTGATCCCTTCTCCAGCCTCACACATCCTGAGGACATAGTCATTACCTAGTAGTAATACATGACGTTGACGTGTGCGGGGTAGGGCCCTGGGAATGAGTGACGTGTGCGGGTAGGGCCCTGGGAATGAGTGACGTGTGCGGGGTAGGGCCCTGGGAATGAGTGACGTGTGCGGGGTAGGGCCCTGGGAATGAGTGACGTGTGCGGGGTAGGGCCCTGGGAATGAGTGACGTGTGCGGGGTAGGGCCCTGGGAATGAGTGACGTGTGCGGGTAGGGCCCTGGGAATGAGTGACGTGTGCGGGGTAGGGCCCTGGGAATGAGTGACGTGTGCGGGGTAGGCCCCTGGGAATGAGTGACGTGTGTTGGGTAGGCCCCTGGGAATGATTGAAGTGTGCATGGGAGGACCCTGGGAATGATTGACGTGTGTGTGTAACAGTGTAGCTTCTGTCCATCTCCTCGCCCCTACCTGGGCTCGTACCAGGGATTCTCTGCACTCATCGACAAGTCACCCTTGAAGCATCGTTGCTCCACAAAAGCCGCGGCCCTTGCAGAGCAAAGGAAACAACTACTTCAAGGACTCAGAGCGAGTGACGTCATCGATTGAAACGCTACTAGCGTGCACCACCGCTAACTAGCTAGCCATTTCACACCGGTTACATGTGGGTATGTCCGTGATCAGGGCCCTAGCAGGAGAGAGAGAGTATGACTGTATGCCGCTGCCTGCATGGGGTTGTGTTGACTCAGGATTCTGCGTTTTTCACACAGAAAGGGAAAGATGAGACGCAGAAAAGATATCTTAAAATGCTTCTTATTGTAAATTCTGCTCAGCTTCAGTCAGGATTCGCTCCAAATCATGAATGTAAAAGGAGTCATTTCGTGCTTCAGTTGCACTTCTCCACTCAGATGGAGTGTTTTTGCTCGTCATTGGATCACCAGCAGGTCATTTCCTCCCATGTAGTCTTTCTCCGGTATAAAGCTCAATTTCAAGAAAAATATTTGGAAATGTAGCTGGCTACATTCTTCTATAATATACGTTAGAAATATGATGTGCAATCATCGTTTTCGCAACACTGACTACCTACTGGGTGGCGGGACCATTCTGCCTACCTACTGGGTGGCAGGACCATTCTGCCTACCTACTGGGTGGCGGGACGATTCTGCCCGTGCCTACCTACTGGGTGGCGGGATCATTCTGCCTACCTACTGAGTGGCGGGACGATTCTGTCTGTCTACCTACTGGGTGGCGGGACGACCTCTGTCGGGACGATTCTGTCGTCTACCTCGTGCGGGACGATTCTACCCGTGCCTACCTACTGGGTGGCGGGATCATTCTGTCTACCTACTGGGTGGCGGGACGATTCTGTCTGTCTACCTACTGGGTGGCGGGACGATTCTGTCTGTCTACCTACTGGGTGGCGGGACGATTCTGTCTGTCTACCTACTGGGTGGCGGGACGATTCTGTCTGTCTACCTACTGGGTGGCGGGACGATTCTGTCTGTCTACCTACTGGGTGGCGGGACGATTCTGTCTGTCTACCTACTGGGTGGCGGGATAAAGAACAGGGAGGTTTATGAGAGCAGTTGTAGAGAGAGGCCTGTCTGACGTCAGTCACACCAAGGTGTCAGGGAAAACATCCATTAGAGGCTTAGTGCTGCCTTGGAGGCGAGAGGAGGGCAAGAGGGGCAAGGGGCGCGTCGGCATTCCACTGGGGTGGAGGAGTTGTGTTTGAGAAGGGCTAGGGGAGAGGAACGAGGGCTGTGTTCGCATTCTTGAGACAGCAGGGCACTAGCCCCAAAAGTATCCTCTCGGGGACCCTGGGTCTTGGACAGGCTTAACCCTGCCTGTTTGGGCTCAAATTCAATGACTTCCAGCTTTCAAGGTTTCATCTACGATGTCTGTTAAATAAGAAAATGTAATCTAACCTCATATGGATCTAAATGCCAAAGCAGACGCACAGACAGAAAATCTATTATAGAGACGAGATGATAAACATAAAGAGGTGTGTGTGTAGCTCCACTTAGTCACGTCAATACATCTAGGATTAACAGCTTACCAATTCAAAAAAACTCTGAAGTTGGATCCCTCAAGTGTCCTGTACACAGAGACAAGTCTTGACCTCTCCCTCTGAACCCACAACCAGCAGGCTACAACAATCACTAGTTCATAAAACACACTGTTCTTATCAGATGGCCTTCTCTGGTGAACACTGCCAGCATGAGCACCCAAGGTCTGTATGTGTTAAAGTTATTCCCTTTCTGTCTGCAAACCAGATAGAAATATGTCAAGTCTGACTTGGTAAATGGGGAAGGGAGGAAATATGTCAAGTCTGACTTGGTAAATGGGGAAGGGAGGAAATATGTCAAGTCTGACTTGGTAAATGGGGAAGGGAGGAAATATGTCAAGTCTGACTTGGTAAATGGGGAAGGGAGGAAATATGTCAAGTCTGACTTGGTAATAGGGAAGGAGGACATGCAGTGCATTCGGAAAGCACTCTGTTCTTATTTTTTTCCCAAAGGAAAAACTAAATAAGGGAATGTTTTTGCGAGTGTAATTACAGGCCTTGTCCTGTTTTCTCTGTTCGTTTGTTTACTGCTGAGGAGTTTGGGATTTGTGGTATCCTCCACTGCACTTACAATGCTTTCAGAAAGTATTCACAATGCTCCACAATGACAATGCAAACAGGATTTAAAATGTATTTAAAAAATAATAAACAGAAATACCTTATTTACATAAGTATTCAGACCCTTTGCTATGAGACTCGAAAATGAGCTCAGGTGCATCCTGTTTCCATTGATCATCCTTGAGATGTTTCTACAACTTGGAGTCCACCTGTAGTAAATTCAATTGATTGGACATGATTTGGAAAGACACACACGTCCATATGAGTACCCCTCATCATCTCTCTACTGCACGCCCTCATCATCCCTCTACTGCACGCCCTCATCATCCCTCTACTGCACGCCCTCATCATCCCTCTACTGCACGCCCTCATCATCCCTCTACTGCACGCCCTCATCATCCCTCTACTGCACGCCCTCATCATCTCTCTACTGCACGCCCTCATCATCCCTCTACTGCACGCCCTCATCATCTCTCTACTGCACGCCCTCATCATCCCTCTACTGCACGCCCTCATCATCCCTCTACTGCACGCCCTCATCATCCCTCTACTGCACGCCCTCATCATCCTCTACTGCACGCCCTCATCATCTCTACTGCACGCCCTCATCATCCCTCTACTGCACGCCCTCATCATCCCTCTACTGCACGCCCTCATCATCCCTCTACTGCACGCCCTCATCATCCCTCTACTGCACGCCCTCATCATCCCTCTACTGCACGCCCTCATCATCCCTCTACTGCACGCCCTCATCATCCCTCTACTGCACGCCCTCATCATCCCTCTACTGCACGCCCTAATCATCTCTCTACTGCACGCCCTCATCATCTCTCTACTGCACGCCCTCATCATCTCTCTACTGCACGCCCTCATCATCCCTCTACTGCACGCCCTCATCATCCCTCTACTGCACGCCCTCATCATCCCTCTACTGCACGCCCTCATCATCCCTCTACTGTACGCCCTCATCATCCCTCTACTGCACGCCCTCATCATCCCTCTACTGCACGCCCTCATCATCCCTCTACTGCACGCCCTCATCATCCCTCTACTGCACGCCCTCATCATCCCTCTACTGCACGCCCTCATCATCCCTCTACTGCACGCCCTCATCATCTCTCTACTGCACGCCCTCATCATCCCTCTACTGCACGCCCTCATCATCTTCTACTGCACGCCCTCATCATCTCTCTACTGCACGCCCTCATCATCTCTCTACTGCACGCCCTCATCATCTCTCTACTGCACGCCCTCATCATCTCTCTACTGCACGCCCTCATCATCTCTCTACTGCACGCCCTCATCATCTCTCTACTGCACGCCCTCATCATCCCTCTACTGCACGCCCTCATCATCTCTCTACTGCACGCCCTCATCATCTCTACTGCACGCCCTCATCATCTCTCTACTGCACGCCCTCATCATCTCTCTACTGCACGCCCTCATCATCTCTCTACTGCACGCCCTCATCATCTCTCTACTGCACGCCCTCATCATCTCTCTATTGCACTCTCTCTGCCCTCCTCTACCACATTGGCCTGAAGACTGTGTGTTTACGTGAGTGTGTGGGTATACCTACTTGCGTGCCGACGTTTGTGTGTGCATGCGAGTGCATCTGTATGCGAGTGCATGTGTATGCATGTAAGTGCATGTGTATGTGAGTGCATGTGTACAGTCATGGCCAAAAGTTTTGAGAATGACACAAATATTAATTTTCACAAAGTCTGCTGTCTCAGTGTCTTTAGATATTTTTGTCAGATGTTACTATGGAATACTGGAGTATAATTATAAGCATTTCATAAGTGTCAAAGGCTTTTATTGACAATTACATGAAGTTGATGCAAAGAGTCAATATTTGCAGTGTTGACCCTTCTTTTTCAAGACCTCTGCAATCAGCCCTGGCATGCTGTCAATTAACTTCTGGGCCACATCCTGACTGATGGCAGCCCATTCTTGCATAATCAATGCTTGGAGTTTGTCCACCCGCCTCCTGAAGATTGTTTACAAGTTCTCAATGGGATTAAGGTCTGGGGAGTTTCCTGGCCATGGACCCAAAATATCGATGTTCTGTTCCCCGAGCCACTTAGTTATCACTTTTGCCTTATGGCAAGGTGCTCCATCATGCTGGAAAAGACATTGTTCATCACCAAACTGTTACTGGATGGTTGGGAGAAGTTGCTCTCGGAGGATGTGTTGGTACCATTCTTTATTCATGGCTGTGTTCTTAGGCAAAATTGTGAGTGAGCCCACTCCCTTGGCTGAGAAGCAACCCCACACATGAATGGTCTCAGGATGCTTTACTGTTGGCATGACACAGGACTGATGGTAGTGTTGACCTTGTCTTCTCCGGAGAAGCTTTTTTTCCGGATGCCCCAAACAATCGAAAAGGGGATTCATCAGAGAAAATGACTTTACCACAGTCCTCAGCAGTCCAATCCCTGTACCTTTTGCAGAATATCAGTCTGTCCCTGATGTTTTTCCTGGAGAGAAGTGGCTTCTTTGCTGTCCTTCTTGACAACAGGCCATCCTCCAAAAGTCTTCGCCTCACTGTGCGTGCAGATGCACTCACACCTGCATGCTGCCATTCCTGAGCAAGCTCTGTACTGGTGGTGCCCCGATCCCGCAGCTGAATCAACTTTAGGAGACGGTCCTGGCGCTTGCTGGACTTCCTTGGGCACCCAGAAGCCTCCTTCACAACAACTAAACTGCTCACCTTGAAGTTCTTGATGATCCGATAAATGGTTGATTTAGGTGCAATCTTACTGGCAGCAATATCCTTGCCTGTGAAGTCCTTTTTGTGCAAAGCAATGATGACGGCACGTGTTTCCTTGCAGGTAACCATGGTTGACAGAGGAAGAACAATGATTCCAAGCACCACCACCCTCCTTTTGAAGCTTCCAGTCTGTTATTTGAACTCAATCAGCATGACAGAGTGATCTCCAGCCTTGTCCTCATCAACACTCACACCTGTGTTAACAAGAGAATCACTGACATGATGTCAGCTGTTCCTTTGTGGCAGGGCTGAAATGCAGTGGAAATGGTTTTGGGGATTCAATTCATTTGCATGGCAAAGAGGGACTTTGTAATTAATTGCAATTCATCTGATCCCTCTTCATAACATTCTGGAGTATATGCAAATTGCCATCATACAAACTGAGGCAGCAGACTTTGTGAAAATGAATATTTGTGTCATTCTCAAAACTTTTGGCCATGACTGCATGCGAGTGCATGCGTGTGCGAGTGTGCGAGCGTACGTGAGTGCATGTGCGTGCGTGAGCGCATGTACGCGCGTGAGCGTACGTGAGCGCAGGTGCGCGCGCGAGCGTACGCCAGTGAACGTGAGCGCATGTGTGCGCGCGAGTGTACGTGTAGAAGAGTGCGTGAGTGTACGTGAGTGCACGTGAGTGCATGTGTACGTGAGCGCGAGTGTACGTGAGCGCACGTGTGCGCGAGTGTACGTGAGCGCGAGTGTACGTGAGCGCATGTGTACGTGAGCGCATGTGTGTGCGAGTGTACGTGAGCGCATGTGTGTGCATGTGTGTGCGAGTGAGAAGAATTCATCTCCGAAGGGAAAAAACATTTTCCTGGAAGATGTTTCACTGCAGCCTTCCTAGGACAAAAATATCCCTGCAGTACAACAGAAAGAGAGAGAGAGAAAGAGAGAAAGAGGGAGCTGATTGGGGACACTACCAGGGCCCTATCCTATAGCGCCATATCACAGTTTTTGAAACATTGCCCAAATATTGAAAGAAGGTTAGACGTGGCTGAGAGACGGAGGAAGAGGAGGAGAGTTATAAATACATTCTGCTGTGTGGGATGGAACTAGACCCCACGCTGGGAGTGAGGGGTGACGGCAGCCCCTTTGGCTCCAGTCATCTTGCCCCCGGGGCCCAGGGTGACACCCCACACCCTGGGAGGGGAGGGGGAGTTAGTGTCGAAGGGCATGGATTAAAGTACACCTGTTAATGTCCATGTGAATACCCACAGGGCATGGATTACGTACACCTGTTAATGTCCATGTGAATACCCACAGGGCATGGATTAAAGTACACTCGTGACTACCCACAGGGCATGGATTAAAGTACACCTGTTAATGTCCATGTGAATACCCACAGGGCATGGATTAAAGTACACCTGTTAATGTCCATGTGAATACCCACAGGGCATGGATTAAAGTACACCTGTTAATGTCCATGTGAATACCCACAGGGCATGGATTAAAGCACACCTGTTAATGTCCATGTGAATACCCACAGGGCATGGATTAAAGCACACCTGTTAATGTCCATGTGAATACCCACAGGGCATGGATTAAGTACACCTGTTAATGTCCATGTGAATACCCACAGGGCATGGATTAAAGTACACCTGTTAATGTCCATGTGAATACCCACAGGGCATGGATTAAAGTACACCTGTTAATGTCCATGTGAATACCCACAGGGCATGGATTAAAGTACACCTGTTAATGTACATGTGACTACCCACAGGGCATGGATTAAAGTACACCTGTTAATGTACATGTGACTACCCACAGGGCATGGATTAAAGTACACCTGTTAATGTCCATGTGAATACCCACAGGGCATGGATTAAAGTACACCTGTTAATGTCCATGTGAATACCCACAGGGCATGGATTAAAGTACACCTGTTAATGTCCATGTGAATACCCACAGGGCATGGATTAAAGTACACCTGTTAATGTCCATGTGAATACCCACAGGGCATGGATTAAAGTACACCTGTTAATGTACATGTGACTACCCACAGGGCATGGATTAAAGTACACCTGTTAATGTACATGTGAATACCCACAGGGCATGGGCATGATAACTGACTGAGGGGCGTACACTAGATGATAGCTGGCCAGAGAGAGAGACTGTAGGTCAGTGGCGTTGGTACCGTAGCGGTAGGTCAGTGGCGTTGGTACCGTAGCGGTAGGTCAGTGGCGGTAGTAACAGCGGTAGGTCAGTGGCGGTAGTACCCGTAGCGGTAGGTCAGTGGCGGTAGTACCGTAGCGGTAGGTCAGTGGCGGTAGACCGACGGTAGGTCAGTGGCGGTAGGTCAGTGGCGGTAGGTCAGTGGCGGTAGTACCGTAGCGGTAGGTCAGTGGCGGTAGTAACAGCGGTAGGTCAGTGGCGGTAGTAACAGCGGTAGGTCAGTGGCGGTAGTAACAGCGGTAGGTCAGTGGCGGTAGTACCGTAGTGGTATTGGTGCTGCGACGATGAAGAAATCTAATAAGAACTCTTTATAAATCAAACCCAACTACTCCCACCATGAATCCCCATTTTCAATCCTCTCTTTTCCCTCAATATTCTTGGCGGCGCCGGCGGCCGGGCCTCTTAGCGGCGCCGCGGCCGGGCTACTTAGCGGCGCCGCGGCCGGGCCACTTAGCGCGCCGGGCGGCGCCGCCGGGCCACTTGGCGCGCCGGCGGCCGGGCCTCTTAGCGGCGCCGGCGCCTGGCCTCTTGGCGCCGGCGGCCTGGCGTTGGTTCCTCCCTCAGAGGAGGCTCCACCGAGGTTCTGTCTGGGTAATGCGGCTTTGGGACATTGTGATCTGCCCCTATAAAAACAGATTAATTACATTTAGTGCTGCCGTGCTCAAGTCAAATCTCTTCGGGAGGTGTTGAGTTATCCCTCCTGCCTCTGGGCCCGAAGCGAAAGCGTGAAAAACGATGCTGGGAAGTAAAAATACTTTGGCGAGGACACAGTCCGTCTGCAGAGGGGGCTTAGGGGGTGTACTGCAGGGTAATGTATAGGAAAGGTTGGGGCTGGACTGAAAGGCTTACTGTGGATGGGTCTCCAGGGCGGGGGAAAGCCATTCAACATAAGCCCCAGATTCATTTAAACTCTGGGCAGCTGCTGTTCAGGGCTCCGCTGGGGGGGATCCATCACCTCCAGCCTGCTATGCCATCAGTCATGAGGAGAGACCATCCACACCTCCACCCTGCCTGCCGCCACTGGCACATCCACAGGGGAGCCCTCCCCCGCCGGCGGCGGCCAGGAAATACGGCACTAATCTGGGCCTGTCGCTGCCTGTCACTCCCTTCCTCCGTCTCACACTCCTCTCTACCCTCTCAATTCATTCCCACACACTATGTTCATTTATTTATTCATCAATATTTCCCCTTCCAAACTCGCTCTCCCTTTCTCAATCTCTCCCTCCTTTCCACCCCTGCTGCCTCAAGCAGTCCCAGTACATCATCCTTTATCTCCTTCTCCTCCCCTCTCCCTTCCATCCCTCGTTTCCAGTGCCTCCCCCTCCCTTCTCCACAGGTCACTGCAGGATTCAGGCCGATCATCCTGAGAACCCAGCAGGAGTAAAACATTAATAACAGGGCTATGGAGGAGTGGGAGGTCTGAGTCAATGTCCTAACACAAGCAATCACCTCATAGCATGAACGCACACTGTTAGAGTACAGTAGGAGGCGCTAGACAGACTTCACTCAGCTAGAGAGGAGAACAGATGCCAGAGGAAAGTGGAGGGGAGGAGATGAGGACAGTAGACTAAAGAGAGCGCGAGCGGGAAAAAAGGATGGAGGAGATAAAGGAACTTCAAGGAGGAGGAGATAAAGGAACTTCAAGGAGGAGGAGATAAAGGAACTTCAAGGAGGAGGAGATAAAGGAACTTCAAGGAGGAGGAGATAAAGGAACTTCAAGGAGGAGGAGATAAAGGAGCTTCAAGGAGGAGGAGATACTTCAAGAGGAGGAGCTTCAAGGAGGAGGAGATAAAGGAACTTCAAGGAGGAGGAGATAAAGGAGCTTCAAGGAGGAGGAGATAAAGGAACTTCAAGGAGGAGGAGATAAAGGAACTTCAAGGAGGAGAATAAGGAACTGAGGAGGAGATATAAAGGAGCTTCAAGAAGGGGCGAATGAGAAGATGTGGAGGGAATAGGAGGAGGAAATGGAAGACAAGGGAGGAGGTCTACAGTTCTTATGATCTGGACCAGTGAGCCTCAGAGGAGGGTGTACAGTAATGTAACAATACACTACAGTTCATTATAACAGGCTTATTTACCTGGTCGTACTCCTGGGCTCCTGGGTAGAGGGGCCAGCCCAGGAAGAGCTCAGCGATCACACAGCCCAGGGACCACATGTCGATGGCTTCACAGAAGGGCAGGCCCAGGATGATCTCTGGAGCCCTGGAAGGAGAGAAACACAAAGCGGTTAGCTACACTCATACACTGACTTAGCATAACCCAGTTAGAACTGACTATTTGAGAAAGGGATCGAGTCCAAACATGCCTTCTAGCACAATTACATTTCTAGTCAGTCGTATCATGATAAAGCTGAGACGGCAGAAACACAAGAGGTCAAAGCTAAAGTACAGCAGTCTCATGTGTGTCACCTTGCCAAGTGACCCATGTACCAATACTGATCAAATCAAATTTTATTGGTCACATACACATGGTTAGCAGATGTTAACGCGAGTGTAGCGAAATGCTGGTGCTTCTAGTTCCGACAGTGCAGCAATATCTAACATGTGATCTAACAAATTCACAACAACTACCTTATACACACAATTAGACACAAATGTAAAGGGATGAATAGAATATGTACATATAAATAAATGGATGAGCGATGGTGTCCGGCATAGGCAAGATGCAGTAGGTGGTATAGAATATAGTATATACAGTGCCTTGCGAAAGTATTCGGCCCCCTTAAGTTAATACTTTGTAGCGCCACCTTTTGCTGCGATTACAGCTGTAAGTCGCTTGGGGTATGTCTCTATCAGTTTTGCACATCGAGAGACTGAAATTTTTGCCCACTCCTCCTTGCAAAACAGCTCGAGCTCAGTGAGGTTGGATGGAGAGCGTTTGCGAACAGCAGTTTTCAGTTCTTTCCACAGATTCTCGATTGGATTCAGGTCTGGACTTTGACTTGGCCATTCTAACACCTGGATATGTTTATTTGTGAACCATTCCATTGTAGATTTTGCTTTATGTTTTGGATCATTGTCTTGTTGGAAGACAAATCTCCGTCCCAGTCTCAGGTCTTTTGCAGACTCCATCAGGTTTTCTTCCAGAATGGTCCTGTATTTGGCTCCATCCATCTTCCCATCAATTTTAACCATCTTTCCTACCCCTGCTGAAGAAAAGCAGGCCCAAACCATGATGCTGCCACCACCATGTTTGACAGTGGGGATGGTGTGTTCAGGGTGATGCGCTGTGTTGCTTTTACGCCAAACATAACGTTTTGCATTGTTGCCAATAAGTTCGATTTTGGTTTCATCTGACCAGAGCACCTTCTTCCACATGTTTGGTGTGTCTCCCAGGTGGCTAGTGGCAAACTTTAAACGACACTTTTTATGGATATCTTTAAGAAATGGCTTTCTTCTTGCCACTCTTCCATAAAGGCCAGATTTGTGCAGTATACGACTGATTGTTGTCCTATGGACAGAGTCTCCCACCTCAGCTGTAGATCTCTGCAGTTCATCCAGAGTGATCATGGGCCTCTTGGCTGCATCTCTGATCAGTCTTTTCCTTGTATGAGCTGAAAGTTTAGAGGGACGGCCGGGTCTTCGTAGATTTGCAGTGGTCTGATACTCCTTCCATTTCAATATTATCGCTTGCACAGTGCTCCTTGGGATGTTTAAAGCTTGGGAAATCTTTTTGTATCCAAATCCGGCTTTAAACTTCTCCACAACAGTATCTCGGACCTGCCTGGTGTGTTCCTTGTTCTTCATGATGCTCTCTGCACTTTAAACGGACCTCTGAGACTATCACAGAGCCGGTGCATTTATACGGAGACTTGATTACACACAGGTGGATTCTATTTATCGTCATTTAGGTCAACATTGGATCATTCAGAGATCCTCACTGAACTTCTGGAGAGAGTTTGCTGCACTGAAAGTAAAGGGGCTGAATAATTTTGCACGGCCAATTTTGCAGTTTTTTATTTGTTAAAAAAGTTAAATATCCAATACATTTCGTTCCACTTCATAATTGTGTCCCACTTGTTGTTGATTCTTCACAAAAAATTACAGTTTTATATCTTTATGTTTGAAGCCTGAAATGTGGCAAAAGGTCGAAAAGTTCAAGGGGGCCGAATACTTTCGCAAGGCACTGTACATATGAGATGAGTAATGTAGGATATGTAAATATTATTAAAGTGCCGTTATTTAAAGTGACTAGTGATACCTTAAATAAATTGACTTAATTAAATGGCCAGAGATTTGAGTCTGTATGTTGGAAGCAGCCTCTCTATGTTAGTGATGGCTGTTAGACTGATGTCCTTGAGATAGAAGCTGTTTTTCAGTCTCTCGGTCCCAGCTTTGATGCACCTGTACAGACCTCGCTTTCTGGATGATAGCGGGGTGAACAGGCAGTGGCTCGGGTGGTTTGTCTAGGAGCAAGACGTCGATGTCCACGACGAGGCTGGTTTTCTTTTTGTAACCTGTGATTGGCTGTGGACCCTGCCACATACGTCTCGTGTTTGAGCCGTTGAATTGCGACTCTACTTTGTCTCTATACTGACGCTTTGCTTGTTTGATTGCCTTGCTGAGGGAATAGCTACACTGTTTGTATTCGGTCATGTTTCCGGTCGCCTTGCCATAATTAAAAGCAGTGGTTCACGCTTTCAGTTTTGCGCGAATGCTGCCATCAATCCACGGTTTTTGGTTAGGGAAGATTTTAATAGTCACAGCTCTGATGCAGTTGCTAATAAATCCGGTCACCGAGTTAGCGTATACATCAATGTTGTTGTCTGAGGCTATCCGGAACATATCCCAGTCCACGTGATGGAAAGCAATCTTGAAGCGTGGAATCCGATTGGTCAGACCAGCGTTGTATTGACCTGAGCAGGGGCGTTTCCTCGTTTAGTTTCTGTCTATAGGCTGGGAGCAACAAAATGGATTCATGGTCAGATTTGCCGAAGGAAGGGCGCAGGAGGGCTTTGTATGCATCGCGGAAGTTCAAGTAGCAATGATCCAGAATTCTGCCAGCTCTTGTCACGCATTCGATATGCTGATAGAATTTAGAGAGTATTGATCTTAGGGTAACTTTGTTAAAATCCCCAGCTACAATAAATGCAGCCTCAGGATGTATGGTTTCCAGTTTACATAGAGTCCAGTGAAGTTCTTTTAGGGCTGACGAGGTATCTGCTTGGGGGGGTATACACGCCTGTGACTATAATCAAAGAGAATTCTCTTGTAAGATAATGCGGTCGGCATTAGATTGTAAGGAATTCTAGGTCAGGTGAACAAAAGGACTTGAGTTCCTGTATGTTGTTGTGATTACACCATGAGTCGTTAATCATAAGGCATACACCTCCGCCCTTCTTCTTACCAGAGAGTTGTTTGTTTGTCGGCACGACGCGTGAAGAAACCGGGTGGCTGTGACAACATATCCCGAGTGAGCCATGTTTCTGTGAAACAGAGAATGTAACAATCTCTGACGTCTCTTTGGAAGGCAACTCATGCCCTAATTTCATCCAACTTGTTGTCTAGAGATTGGACATTGGCGAGTAATATGCTAGGAAGCGGTGGATGGTGTGCTCGCCTTCTGAGTCTGACCAGTAGGCCGCTCCGTCTGACTCTCCTGCAGCGACCGCGTTGTTTTGGAATGGCCTCTGGGATAAGATCGCATGTCCAGGGTGGAGTTCGAACAAGGGAACCACTTCGGGAAAGACGTATTCCTGGTCGTAATGATGGTAAGTTTACATCGCTTTTATATAATAGTTCTTCCCGGCTGTATGTAATAACACTTGAGATTTTCTGGGCTAACAATGTAAGAAATAATACATTAAAAAAACGAATAACTGCATAGTTTTCTAAGGACCTGAAGCGAGGCGACCATCTGTCGGTGCCATTATCATCATATCAGGAGCCAGCTTGGTGCCACCAGCACCAGCCAGAGTAGGAGGAAGTTTCCCACTAGACACTGAGCTTTAGCCAGTTTTGCCTTTTCCCTGCTTCTAGTCAATGTAGCTAGGATTGTGAGGCTAAGCTATGGTTGATATCTCACAGGGGAACCTTCTTCGAGAACCACCAGCCTCTGCCAGTAGTTTATCAGGTCAGGGGTCAGGGTGTGAGCTGGATAAGAACAACCAGGAATGTACTGTACATCTACAGCGTCACTAAGTGCTGGCTCACGGTAACCCTGGGTAACTCCATGGTGATGATCCCGTTAAACAGTAGGCCTAATGCACTGTCACACATCGTCAGGCTAGCAATGACGCAGCCACGTCAGAGCTGATCTGGGTAAAACAGACTGACAGCTCCTTAGAACATACTAGGACATGACCACACTGCTAGGACCAGCTACCTCATAGCCTGGGCTGAGGCTGTTTACACAGGCAGCCCAATTCTTAGATTTTTACACTAATTGGTTTCTTGACCAATCAGATCTTTTGTAAATAAACGTACAAAATATTAGAATTGGGCTGCCTGTGTAAACGCAGCCTAATTGCTCCAAAACAAGATACAACCCCAGTGGGGAAAACCAGTTCAAATGACATTGTTGCAACCATTTCTGGTTGTAAACAGATTCTAATGACATTTTAAATCAACTGGGATGCCATGTGTAACAAAACAACAATATAAATCTTCCCAAGTTTACAGTAATTTAGCAATAGCCTACATACCACTGCAGGAACCAAACAGCCAAACCCAACTCAAGAAACGAGGCACCATAACATGATGTTTTCATTTCATTTTGTTGAGTTATAACTGTAAGATAATAACTAGTATTAGTTACAGATAAATACACATGTTCCTCCTTTAGGATTCCTGTGATTGTGATAGGGGCATTCTCTGGCCACTTGAGCAGACCCTATACGAATGCCTGACACAACTTGTGCTCTGTTGACAATGTCAGATGCCACCAGTGTCTATACACAGGCCCATAGAAAATGGCAGCTTGATAAACCCAAGGCCAATGTTTTAACAAGTATATATTTGGCAATTTTTCACCAAGCATGAATATCTACGGGTAACAAATGGTGCTCCATATGTTTAAAAACACCCTATGCTGTCAGGAGTATGTTGGTAAGGGAGAACTAAACAAACCTTAGCTCAAAACACGGGATTGGGTGCTTGTGGTGTTCTGGGAACAAGTATTTTTATGTCAGGTAGCATATTCAGAAATACAGTACCAGTCAAAAGTTTGGACACCTATTTATTCCAGGGTTTTTATTTTATATTTTATACATTGTAGAATAATAGTGAAGACATCAAACTATGAAATAACACATATAGAATCATGTACTGTAGTAACCAAAAAGTGTTAAACAAATCAAAATATATTTTATATTTGAGATTCTTCAAAGTAGCCACCCTTTGCCTTGATGACAGCTTTGCACATAGTTTTGAGGTCTTCACTATTATTTACAAGGTAGAAAATAGTACAAATAAAGAAAACCCCTGGAATGAGTAGCTGTGTCCAAACTTTTGACTGGTACTGAATGTGTATGTGTTTCAGTGTAGTACGTGTGAGTCCAGTGAGCGTACATAGAGCCAGTGCAGGAATGTATGTGCAACAAAACAAAAAAAGGGGTCAATGTAAATAGTCCGGGCAGCCATTTGATTAACTGTTCAGCGGTTTTATGGCTTTGGTGTAGAAGCTGTTCAGGAGCCTTTTGGTCCCAGACTTGGTGCTCCAGTAGAAGAGAGAACAGTCTATGACTTGGGTGGCTGAACTCTTCGACAATTCTTTACTGTTACAGTACCGCTATCACAAACATTACTGTTACAGTTCCATGATAGGATTAAGATAATCGATATAATTGATGAGTGAGGGATTGAAGGGCCAGCCTGGCATCGCTCCCCTGGTTTACAGTTCTCCACAGCTGGCCAAACAGACTAGGGCCATCCAGAGCTTTTTCTATTGGGCTAATCTAACCGGATCTAGCAGAAAAGGTAGCATGGCTAGTCTGTAAAATCTTTAAAGCTGTATGTCATCGAGCTGTAAGTGACAGTGGCCGAACTATGACCTGCTAACAGTTTTAGTCTGTTTTAACCACATTGTCATAACGACTGCAGGTGACAGCAGGGCAACGGCCACAGAGACACAAAAAAAGGACCAAGCATCTCAGGCCCACTGCCTTTTAATACGACCCAGCGTTTCCCTAGGAGGCTGAGAGACTCAACAGAAAGACAAATACAGACAGAGGCCAGTGGAAGACTGAATACAGACAGTACAGTTCAATTGGCTTTGTTTGCCTTCCAGCTGTCCTGCCTGCCACTCCTTTGGCCTCCACCTTAGATATCTGTGATTGATTCATACTGTCTGTCAGTAGTAGCGACAGTGCAACACAGGCTACATGTCCAGAAATGGGACAAATCAGCAGGCTTCTCAGCAGCACTTCTCCTTCAATTACATAGGTGCCTCCCCTCTCACTTTCCCAAACATAAAACCAAATTGGTTTGAAATGAATGTAGTGGTGGTATGTTTGTGGCCTTGGGTGTAGCTTTGGGGGACTTTGCACCCTGCCTGGGGGGAGAAACGATGTAGGGGAAACGCTGATCTCACAGTGGGTCTATAATGTGATGTAACCCAGCCCATTACTCTGGCCTTGGCAGAGGAACTATTCTTATCCAAGAGTTAAAATACATTCTGCCTACGTTAACACCTTGGTGGTGTAGGGGGAGGAAGGGAGGGGTACTGGAACAGTCAAACTGGCCGGTGTTTTCTCCCCCCTGTATGACTGGACACATCTTTATGATTACCACGGGGCTGTTTCACTAATCATACACTCAGGGGTGTAATTACATTACACTGCTAGCCAGGCTCAATAATGACGGCAGCACTGAAAGCCGTTTCACCACTCAGTGTGTTACAGAGGTTGAGAGGGGAGAAGCTAACAGGAGCAGAAGTTAAAATGACAGGACCAAAGCTAAAGTGTTTAAGAGAAAACAAGAGAACGCTCAAGAAGAAATAGCAACGTGAATGACTAACATATTTTACATGAATAAAGTAAGAGGCTAATCCCCATGTCATCACGTATAAGAGAGAATGGTGGTCGGCTAGTGAGCAACAAGTGAGGAAGAAGGATAAATGGACAGATATGAACAGTTTCAAAACAGAGGAGAGAGCGAGTGAGCGAGACTCAGATCCAGCATGGGGTGGATGAGTGGTCGTCGTCATGGCGACAATGCACTTTCCTGATTGACGCAACCCTAGCAGCCGGTCTCCAGTGAAACCAAATCTATTTTCTATCCTGAGGATGTGACGTGCGAAGCCCAGGAGACGCAAGCCGAGCAGAGGCCCCGTGATCACACACTCACATGTACAGGGTCCACAGGAGACACACACAGGGCCCCCTGAGGAGACACACACACACACACTAGGGTTGTCACAATGCCAGTATGGCGGTACTCAGAGGTATGGCGGTACTCAGAGGTATGGCGGTACTCAGAGGTATGGCGGTACTCAGAGGTATGGCGGTACTCAGAGGTATGGCGGTACTCAGAGGTATGGCGGTACTCAGAGGTATGGCGGTACTCAGAGGTATGGTAACAAGGAAATACAACAGTCCTAATGTTGGAGACAAACAGCCTGATGATGTCACTTAGAATCCCATGTTTATTTTCCAAGCTGTAGCACACTATATTGAACATGAAGTATGTTTTTAAAGGACCATAGACTTTAGTCTGCTTTGGGTTTTCCTTTTTGTCATGGAAAATCTTGTATCGTAGTATCGTGATACTGGTACCGTGACAATTAACACACACATGATGCTGGGGTACTGCTCACATGTATGGGTGTGGGGTACAGGGGTACTGTGTGTTTGGGTGTCAGGTGGGAAATGGCTAACTGGGAGTCACTTGTAAGCCATCACAGAAAGGTGGTATTGAGTCACTGAAGAGCATATTGCTCAACAACTAGCACTGCTAAAGAAGCAGATGAGGTCAGTCGCATCAGAGATCAGACAGAAAATCCACCCAGAATGGGACAAATCCTCCAGCATGACTCGGGGCCTCGATAGTAGACATTAAACATTTAGATTCAGTACGACTTAAGCCTAATGAGGTGACTGAAAGAGACAACATGGTGCCTTTTGCGGTCCTATAATTGTTATATGCATGAAGGCTGAAACACACATGTACAGTGGTGCTTCTGAATACAGCCCAGCTCCCAGCAGCCTTCTGTATCACCACCCTCTCTGACTCCCATCCCTAATGGATCCCTAATCATGTAAACCGTCTGGCTGGCACCTAAGACACATCAAAACTCTGACCTAATCGCCTCTCTCTCCATCTGTCTACCTCACCCAGACACAGCTCCACCACTTCCTGGTGTTCATTATGTCCCAGAATACAGCCAATTAAAGAAGAATGGGCAGGGCGGACCTTGTGGCACATTTCAGAAGAAGAACGTGCAGAGACTGTCGACACCTGTGGCAGAACAAACTGGCAGAGACGTCATACTGGGCTTAATGATGACAGTGAAATGCAGCAGTGGGCCTGTACAGCCAAGGCAGAGTCACTTTGAGATCAGAGAGGGGGTTTAAGCTCTTTCTCCAACATTAGCGCGAGTTGATGGGTGACCTCCAGAGTCTGGAGTTGTTTAGCGCAGGAGGAGTACTGAAACTTGACTAGAAATGAACTGACAGACTGAAAAATTTACTTTCACAATATTATTCCGGAGTACCATGTTTTTGGGATGGAGATCTTTCCTTTGGAAAATACTGGGAGGTACATCAAGCTGTTTTGGATTTACCCTAGATCGGAGGGGGAGCGGATCGCTTGAAGTCAAGCATGAGGGTTATTACATAAAGATTATCCACAACTTTCTAGCCAAATAACCAGGTGCTAGGGAAATTATTGGATTGGACAGTGGTTGAAGACCAAATTAGGCAGTTCAAAAACCATAACAGAAAAAGACATGGGACGACTTCTTAACTTTAGCAGCCAACAACATACTCACATCTGCTTCCCATACTTAATTTAAACTGGAAAGGCCTCGCCAGAGAAAACATCTCAGCATGCCATTTCATAATAGCAAATAGTGAGAATTGAAGCGTGAGTATCAGGTGCATTGTTGCTCAACACTATTGTGTTCCCAACAGGCTAAGAATGGATGGTATCAGCCAGGTGAGAAATATCAGAGTTCAGAGGTTTCCAATAGAACACTGTGTGCTATAGAAGAGAAATCCCTTTACAGTCTGCACAGGGGTGTTACATCTCCAAAAGAGCCTTTGAAACATCCCACGTTGCATCTAAGGTTTCAACCGTCTGCCTTGCTGCTAACTAAATACCATATAGCATTTTCTTGCATATAGCATTTTCTTTGTTTGTAAATAGCACAACGGGAGAAAGAGAGCTGCTGAGTCCATAGCGGTCTAAACTCAGCAAAAAAAGAAACGTCCTCTCATTGTCAACTGCGTTTATTTTCAGCAAACTTAACACGTAAATATTTGTATGAACATAACAAGATTAAACAGCTGAGACATAAACTGAACAAGTTCCACAGACATGTGACAAACAGACATGGAATAATGTGCCCCTGAACAAAGGGGGGGATAAAATCAAAAGTAGCGGTCAGTATCTGGTGTGGCCACCAGCTGCATTAAGTACTGCAGTGCATCTCCCACTCATGGACTGCACCAGATTTGCCCGTTCTTGCTGTGAGATGTTACCCCACTCTTCCACCAAAGCACCTGCAAGTGCCTAGCCCTCACCTTGAGATCTGGGCTCTTCGCTGGCCATGGCAGAACACTGACATTCCTGTCTTGCAGGAAATCACACACAGAATGAGCAGTAGGGCTGGTGGCATTGTCATGCTGGAAGGTAATGTCAGGATGAGTCTGCAGGAAGGGTACCGCATGAGAGAGGAGGATGTCTTCCCTGAACGCACAGCGTTGAGATTGCCTGCAATGACAACAAGCTCAGTCCGATGATGCTGTGACACACTGCCCCAGACCATGACGGACAGTCCACCTCCAAATCGATCCCGCTCCAGAGTACAGGCCTCGGTGTAACGCTCATTCCTTCGACGATAAACACGAATCCGACCATCACCCCTGGTGAGACAAAACCGTGACTCGTTAGTGAAGAGCACTTTTGCCAGTCCTGTCTGGTCCAGCGACGGTGGGTTTGTGCCCATAGGCGACATTGTTGCCGGTGATGTCTGGTGAGGACCTGCCTTACAACAGGCCTACAAGCCCTCAGTCCAGCCTCTCTCAGCCTATTGTGGACAGTCAGAGCACTGATGGAGGGATTGTGCGTTCCTGGTGTAAATCGGGCAGTTGTTGCCATCCTGTACCTGTCCCTCAGGTGTGATGTTCGGATGTACCGATCCTGTGCAGGTGTTGTTACACGTGGTCTGCCACTGCGAGGACAATCAGCTGTCCATCCTGTCTCCCTGTAGAGCTGTCTTAGGCGTCTCACAGTACGGACATTGCAATTTATTGCCCTGGCCACATCTGCAGTCCTCATGCCTCCATGCAGCATGCCTAAGGCACGTTCAAACAGATGAACAGGGACTCTGGGCATCTTTCTTTTGGTGTTTTCCAGAGTCAGTAGAAAGGCCTCTTTAGTGTCCTAAGTTTTCATAACTGTGACCTTAATTGCCTACCTTCTGTAAGCTGTTAGTGTCTAAATGAACGTGCACCTGTGGAACGGTCATGAATTTTTTATGGTTCATTGAACAAGCATGGGAAACAGTGTTTAAACCCTTTACAATGAAAATCTGTGAAGTTATTTGGATTTTTACGAACTATCTTTGAAAGACAAGGTTCTGAAAAAGGGACGTTTCTTTTTGCTGAGTTTATATCGATCAGTCTCTGGTGTGCAGCGGACATGAGGTGATGAAGTTACACTTGTAGGCAATTCACCACTAAACGTTTGCCATCAGATATCTTAGAAAGGCTTTCTGCTAGAAGTCAAAGAGTTCTGGATGAGTTCTGGATGAGTGCTGGATGAGTGCTGGATGAGTGCTGGATGAGTGCTGGATGAGTGCTGGATGAGTTCTGGATGAGTTCTGTACAGCTGCCATTTTTTTTGGTCCTCCGTTCTTCTCCCCTCTGCTCCGTGTAAACATGCTGCTCTTCCTTCAGAAAAGCATGCCTCACAACTTTGTTCATTTGCACAATCGCTCTCAAATGTCCACACACACCGAAAAATACATTCAGTAGCTACTGGCTACGCTTGTATAACTTCATGAGCTGGATTTGCCCATCTTTGCAATTAGTGTGTTAGTTTTAGCTCGTTAGCATTTAGCTAACAGCATCTATGTGATTTCGCTATTAGTTTGTGCTAATTTTGTTAGCATTCTGGTAATATAGCCCAAATGGGCTTTTGTGTTTTTAGCGCGCCTTTGTATGCTATGCCGGTAATACCATAAATCCCGGGATGAGAGAAGGACGGTATGACGATCTGAAAATCTGGATACCGCCCAAGCCTAACTCAACTCCAATGCCTGCGAGCAGAAGCACAGTGGTAAGCCCAGCATTGGCACACTGCTATGCAAGCAGACTCACCCATGCTAAGGGCATCAGTGGGGGCTGGTGCCATGAGAGTAACCTGACAAAGACCATTTATTATGGTCGAAATGTTGTAAACAGTCAAAACTGGTTTCCAAAATCTGTCAGAAATAACATTCTTCCTGTGCAAACAGAAAGCATGTTTAGATTAACATGCAGTGGAGTCTGTCTGAGGTTATTTGTTTGGTTTGCTTCCTACTGTAAATAGGGAGCCAAATGTGCATGATTGCAGCAACCAAGGAATGGCCAGTCTCCCTTAACTTTTTCACTGAGTAATAACACCAAAAAAATCCTATTTGTTTTCATCAAATAGCCTTAAGCTTGTACTGCATTTCTTGCCTTGCCTTTTCCCTCGTGCACAGTGTCTGTGGCCAATGAACTAAGCCCTTTTTCCTGGTCACTGAGTTCAGAGGCCTGTTCTGCTACCTCAGACATGGCTTCCCTCCACCCCTAGTCCCTTCCCTTTGCCCCTAGTCCCTTCCCTTTGCCCCTAGTCCCTTCCCTTTGCCCCTAGTCCCTTCCCTTTGCCCCTAGTCCCTTCCCTTTGCCCCTAGTCCCTTCCTCCATCTCAGACTTTTATTAATTCTCTTCTAAGTCGGTTTGTCACTCCATCTTTCCCTTCCATCCCATCTCTCTCTCCCCTCCCCACTGAGAGACACTCCCTAAGCAGAGGCATAAGTAAGTAAATTCAAATTTTTGGTGACTAACATTCACATGGAAAACTCCACAGACCCACTCCAAAAGGCTTTCGGAGCCATCATCGACTCAGTGGGTTTTGTCCAACAAGTCTCTGGACCTACTCACTGCCACAGTCATACTCTGGACCTAGTTTTGTCCCATGGAATAAATGTTGTGGATCTAAATGTTTTTCCTCATAATCCTGGACTATCGGACCACCATTTTATTACGTTTGCAATTGCAACAAATAATCTGCTCAGACCCCAACCAAGGAGCATTAAAAGTCGTGCTATAAATTCTCAGACAACCCAAAGATTCCTTGATGCCCTTCAGACTGCCTCTGCCTACCCAAGGACGTCAGAGGACAAAAATCAGTTAACCACCTAACCGAGGAACTCAATTTAACCTTGCGCAATACCCTAGATGCAGTTGCACCCCTAAAAACTAAAAACATCTGTCATAAGAAACTAGCTCCCTGGTATACAGAAAATACACGAGCTCTGAAGCAAGCTTCCAGAAAATTGGAACGGAAATGGCGCCACACCAAACTGGAAGTCTTCCGACTAGCTTGGAAAGACAGTACCGTGCAGTATCGAAGAGCCCTCACTGCTGCTCGATCATCCTATTTTTCCAACTTAATTGAGGAAAATAAGAACAATCCGAAATTTCTTTTTGATACTGTCGCAAAGCTAACTAAAAAGCAGCCTTCGCAAATGGAGGATGGCTTTCACTTCAGCAGTAATACATTTATGAACTTCTTTGAGGAAAAGATCATGATCATTAGAAAGCAAATTACAGACTCCTCTTTAAATCTGGGTATTCCTCCAAAGCTCCATTGTCCTGAGTCTGCACAACTCTGCCAGGACCTAGGATCAAGGGAGATACTAAAGTGTTTTAGTACTATATCCCTTGACGCAATGATGAAAATAATCATGGCCTCCAAACCCTCAAGCTGCATACTGGACCCTATTCCAACTAAACTACTGAAAGAGCTGCTTCCTGTGCTTGGCCCTCCTATGTTGAACATAATAAACGGCTCTCTATCCACCGGATGTGTACCAAGCTCACTAAAAGTGGCAGTAATAAAGCCTCTCTTGAAAAAGCCGAATCTTGATCCAGAAATTATAAAAAACTATCGGCCTATATCGAATCTTCCATTCCTCTCAAAAATTTTAGAAAAAGCTGTTGCACAGCAACTCACTGCCTTCCTGAAGACAAACAATGTATACGAAACACTTCAGTCTGGTTTTAGACCCCATCATAGCACTGAGACTGCACTTGTGAAGGTGGTAAATGACCTTTTAATGACGTCAGACCGAGGCTCTGCATCTGTCCTCGTGCTCCTAGATCTTAGTGCCGCTTTGATACCATCGATCACCACATTCTTTTGGAGAGATTGGAAACCCAAATTGGTCTACATGGACAAGTTCTGGCCTGGTTTAGATCTTATCTGTCGGAAAGATATCAGTTTGTCTCTGTGAATGGTTTGTCCTCTGACAAATCAATTGTAAATTTCGGTGTTCCTCAAGGTTCCGTTTTAGGACCACTATTGTTTTCACTATATATTTTACCTCTTGGGGATGTTATTCGAAAACATAATGTTAAATTTCACTGCTATGCGGACGGCACACAGCTGTACATTTCAATGAAACATGGTGAAGCCCCAAAATTGCCCTCGCTAGAAGCCTGTGTTTCAGACATAAAGAAGTGGATGGCTGCAAACTTTCTACTTTTAAACTCGGACAAAACAGAGATGCTTGTTCTAGGTCCCAAGAAACAAAGAGATCTTCTGTTGAATCTGACAATTAATCTGGATGGTTGTACAGTCGTCTCAAATAAAACTGTGAAGGACCTCGGCGTTACTCTGGACCCTGATCTCTCTTTTGAAGAACATATCAAGACTGTTTCAAGGACAGCTTTTTTCCATCTACGTAACATTGCAAAAATCAGAAATTTTCTGTCCAAAAATGACGCAGAAAAATTAATCCATGCTTTTGTTACTTCTAGGCTGGACTACTGCAATGCTCTACTTTCCGGCTACCGGATAAAGCACTAAATAAACTTCAGTTAGTGCTAAATACGGCTGCTAGAATCCTGACTAGAACCAAAAAATTTGATCATATTACTCCAGTGCTAGCCTCCCTACACTGGCTTCCTGTTAAGGCAAGGGCTGATTTCAAGGTTTTACTGCTAACCTACAAAGCATTACATGGGCTTGCTCCTACCTATCTTTCCGATTTGGTCCTGCCGTACATACCTACACGAACGCTACGGTCACAAGACGCAGGCCTCCTAATTGTCCCTAGAATTTCTAAGCAAACGGCTGGAGGTAGGGCTTTCTCCTATAGAGCTCCATTTTTATGGAATGGTCTGCCTACCAATGTGAGAGACGCAGACTCAGTCTCAACCTTTAAGTCTTTACTGAAGACTTATCTCTTCAGTAGGTCCTATGATTAAGTATAGTCTGGCCCAGGAGTGTGAAGGTGAACGGAAAGGCTGGAGCAACGAACCGCCCTTGCTGTCTCTACCTTGCCGGTTCCCCTCTTTCCACTGGGATTCTCTGCCTCTAACCCTTTTACAGGGGCTGAGTCACTGGCTTACTGGTGTTCTTCCATGCCGTCCATGGGAGGGGTGCGTCACTTGAGTGGGTTGAGTCACTGACGTGGTCTTCCTGTCATGGTTGGCGCCCCCCCCTTGGGTTGTGCCATGGCGGAGATCGTTGTGGGCTATACTCGGCCTTGTCTTAGGACGGTAAGTTGGTGGTTGGAGACATCCCTCTAGTGGTGTGGGGGCTGTGCTTTGGCAAAGTGGGTGGGGTTATATCCTGCCCGTTTGGCCCTGTCCGGGGGTATCATCGGATGGGGCCACAGTGTCTTCTGATCCCTCCTGTCTCAGCCTCCAGTATTTATGCTGCAGTAGTTTATGTGTCGGGGGGCTAGGGTCAGTCTGTTACATCTGGAGTATTTCTCTTGTCTTATCCGGTGTCCTGTGTGTATTTAAATATGCTCTCTAATTCTCTCTTTCTGTCTTTCTCTCGGAGGACCTGAGCCCTAGGACCATGCCTCAGGACTACCTGGTATGATGACTCCTTGCTGTCCCCAGTCGACCTGGCCGTGCTGCTGCTCCAGTTTCAACTGTTCTGCCTGCGGCTATGGAACCCTGACCTGTTCACCGGACGTGCTTGTTGCACCCTCGACAACTACTATGATTATTATTATTTGACCATGCTGGTCATTTATGAACATTTTAACATTTTAACATCTTGACCATGTTCTGTTATAATATCCACCCTGCACAGCCAGAAGAGGACTGGCCACCCCTCATAGCCTGGTTCCTCTCTAGGTTTCTTCCTAGGTTTTTGGCCTTTCTAGGGAGTTTTTCCTAGGGAGTTTTTCCTAGCCACCGTGCTTCTTTCACATGCTTTGCTTGCTGTTGTTTGGGGTTTTAGGCTGGGTTTCTGTACAGCACTTTGAGAATATCAGCTGATGTACGAAGGGCTATATAAAAATAAATTTGATTTGAAATTTGATTAAGCCTAGGACTGTTGAGACTGTAAAAACACCAACATGGTAAAGGGCCGGATCCCACAGAGTGCAGGAGGACGTTAGCTCCTCTTGGTGACCTTGGGCTTGGGAAGGAGTCCCACGACCCCAGGAAAGGAACGGGGTCCTCACCGCCAACATCTGCTAAGCTAATATCCCACGGAAGACCAGGCTCTGACGCCAGAGCTGCTAGAGGATGGACACACACACGCCATGGAAGACCAGGCTCTGACACCAGAGCTGCTAGAGGATGGACACACACACACCATGGAAGACCAGGCTCTGACACCAGAGCTGCTAGAGGATGGACACACACACGCCATGGAAGACCAGGCTCTGACACCAGAGCTGCTAGAGGATGGACACACACACACCATGGAAGACCAGGCTCTGACACCAGAGCTGCTAGAGGATGGACACACACACGCCATGGAAGACCAGGCTCTGACACCAGAGCTGCTAGAGGATGGACACACACACACCATGGAAGACCAGGCTCTGACACCAGAGCTGCTAGAGGATGGACACACACACGCCATGGAAGACCAGGCTCTGACGCCAGAGCTGCTAGAGGATGGACACACACACGCACCATGGAAGACCAGGCTCTGACACCAGAGCTGCTAGAGGATGGACACACACACGCCATGGAAGACCAGGCTCTGACACCAGAGCTGCTAGAGGATGGACACACACACACACCATGGAAGACCAGGCTCTGACACCAGAGCTGCTAGAGGATGGACACACACACGCCATGGAAGACCAGGCTCTGACGCCAGAGCTGCTAGAGGATGGACACACACACGCCATGGAAGACCAGGCTCTGACACCAGAGCTGCTAGAGGATGGACACACACGCCATGGAAGACCAGGCTCTGACACCAGAGCTGCTAGAGGATGGACACACACACGCCATGGAAGACCAGGCTCTGACACCAGAGCTGCTAGAGGATGGACACACACACGCCATGGAAGACCAGGCTCTGACACCAGAGCTGCTAGAGGATGGACACACACACGCCATGGAAGACCAGGCTCTGACACCAGAGCTGCTAGAGGATGGACACACACACGCCATGGAAGACCAGGCTCTGACACCAGAGCTGCTAGAGGATGGACACACACACACCATGGAAGACCAGGCTCTGACACCAGAGCTGCTAGAGGATGGACACACACACACCATGGAAGACCAGGCTCTGACACCAGAGCTGCTAGAGGATGGACACACACGCCACAAATAACCATTTAAAACGGAGAGCCGTATCAGAGTGCTAAAACCTCTGGAATAGCAAAGGAAGAGAATGAAAAAGCCTGTAATTTAGAATGATTTACACTTAACTCAATAAGAGGGAACTCAGGAGTGCCCATCTGAATGTGTAAATAGTTCTGAGAATGTACAGCAAAGGGGATCTCAGAACTGCACTGATCTCTTATGTTAATGGCAGTCCAAGTCATATAAAGTGACAGGTCCACTTGGTATTCAAGGCCTGGTTCCAGTTACTGACATGACTTTTACTGGATCAATTCTGAATTATATTAGTGCAAGTCAGCATGGGACGACTTTGAAGATCCCCAGAGAAACACTTAAGTTATGTGCTATTCCATATCATAAAACTGGTGTCAGTCGCTACCCCTCTTCCCCCTGCTGAGACGAGCAAATAGACTAAACTGTATTAAATTAAAACAATATTCCACAATGACAAAATAAATATATGGAATCTTATTTTCTCTTATTAGAAATTAACACATTGTCAAATGCCCTCTGCAGTAAGAGACATTGGCAGGCAGCAGTGCTGTTTCTAAGCTACTGTAGAACAAAGGTGTAGGGTGTAGGCTATGCAGTGTTTAACCAATATTCCTTCTTGCCACCGCTGCAAAAGAATGACTTTTTATACAGTGCCGTGAAATTATTTGCCACCTTTCAGATTTTCTCTCTGTTTGCATATTATTGATACTGAATGTTAGACCTTCAACCAAATATTAGATAAAGGGTATCATCAATTTACACACAATACCCCATAATGACAAAGGTAAACTTTGAAAATGTTATTTAAAAATAAAAAACAGAAATAACTTATTTACACAAGCATTCAAACCATTGGCTATGAGTCGAAAAAGGAGCTCAGGTGCATCCTGTTTCCATTGGTCATCCTTGAGATGTTTCTACAACTTGATTGGAGTCCACCTGTGGTAAATTCAATTGATTGGACATTGGAAAGGCACACACCTGTCTATATAAGGTCCTACAGTTGACAGTGCATGTCAGAGCAAAACCCAAGCCATGAGGTCGAAGGAATTGTTCGTAGAGTTCCGAGACAGGATTGTGTCGAGGCACAGATCTGGGGAAGGTTACCAAAAAATACAAAAAAACAATGAAACATTGATGTTCCCCAAAGAACACAGTGGCCTCCATCATTCTTAAATGGAATAAGTTTGGAACCACCAAGACTCTACCTAGAGCTGGCCGCCTGGCCAAACTGAGCAATCGGGGAGAAGGACCTTGGTCAGGGAGGTGACCAAGAACACGATGGTCACTTACAGAGCTCCAGAGTTCCTCTTTGGAGATGGGATAACCTTCCAGAAGGACAACCATTTCCGCAGCACTCCACCAATCAAACTTATGGTGGAGTGGCCAGACAGAAGCCACTCCTCAGTAAAAGGCACGACATCCCGCTTGGAGCTTGCCAAAAGGAACCTAAAGGACTCTGACCATGAGAAACAAGATTATCTGGTCTGATGAAATCAAGATTGAACTATTTGGCCTGAATGCCAAGCGTCACATCTGGAGGAAACCAGGCACTGCTCATCACCTGGTACCTGGTTTTTCAGTGGCAGGGACTGGGAGACTAGTCAGCATCGAGGGAAAGATGGAGTAAAGCACAGAGAGATCCTTGATGAAAACCTGCTCCAGAGCACTCAGGACCTCAGACTGGGGTGAAGGTTCACCTTCCAACATGACAACAAACCCTAAGCACACAGCCAAGACAAAGCAGAAGTGGCTTCGGGACATGTCTCTGAATGTCTTTGAGTGGCCCAGCCAGAGCCAGAACCCGATGGAACATCTCTGGAGAGACCTGAAAATAGCTGTGCAGCAACCCTCCCCATCCAACCTGACAGAGCTTGAGAGGATCTGCAGAGAAAAATGGGAGAAACTTGCCAAATACAGGTGTGCCAAGCTTGTAGCGTCATACCCAAGAAGACTCAAAGCTGTAATCTCTGCCAAAGGTGCTTCAACAAAGTACTGAGTAAAGGGTCTGAATACTTATGAAAAATGTCATAGTTTAGTATTTTTTAAACCCTGTTTTTACTTTGTCATTATGGGTATTGTGTGTAGATTAATAAGAAAAATAAAAACGATTTAATACATTTTAGAATAAGGCTGTAACGTAACAAACGGTGGAAAAAGTGAACGGGTCTGAATACTTTACGAATGCACGGTAGGTTGGTAGATATTTCTACCGGGAAGTGCTTTTAAATGGATAGTCGTTGGCTCAATGACTGGAAGCCTATGGGAACAGCTAGCAAGTCATTGAAGTAACGCTAGTAGCCGCTACCTTTGCCACCCCTGTTGAAAAACAATCCTAGGGGAAACACCGGTATATGCTAGGTGCAGCTGGCTACTGAGAGAAATCATCTTTGGGCATTTTTTTTTATTCATGGCCCTGATCTCACAGTCCAGAAATAGGTCTGCGATCCAGGCTGCCTCTCCCCTGAGAAAGAGAGAGATGGTGTAGAGTGACGGTCAACCCCCACACAATCAACAACAAACAAGGTAGACTAGGCTTCATCTGAGGTGAGGGGTGAAGGTTTCCATGCATTTGCTCAGGTAGGCTAGGAGCTACTCTAAATAAACCATGTGTCATTCTAGATATAGACCCAGGCTACAAATACTGTGCTGCTGGTATTGACGTGATTTTATTTGACTTCTGACTGACACATTGGCTAATGACCGTCTCAATGAGAGAAAGAATGGAATCTTGCCCTTCCAGGAACTGTAATTCCACAAACCCTCGCGATTCTGAATTATTAACTGGAACACAGAGCTGGTGCCAATCAGGGATGATGTAGCCCATGCACACAGCTAGCAACAACACACCTCCTGCCCTGCCTGACACAAACACATGCAGAGGAGGACATTACGGCACTAATGTTACCATCATGTGAAAATAGCCAGGCAATAGGCCTACTTTCTGCTCAGCTGAATGGAGTTAGGGGAGGAAAACATGTCAAACAGAGTAGCACCATCAAACTAAGGATAGAAAACAACGCTAGGAGATCATTAGTGAGCTCTCTACCTTTCCTTCGCCAGCAGTGTGTAAGTGTGTGTGTGTGCACACGTTTGAATGAAAGAGCTCTTCAATGACACCTCATATTCAGCACTTCTATCCCAGAGTGACTCCTCGTGTCCTTGCCTTTGTTGACAAACGTCAGCCAGACACGCCATGGAAAGTATCTGAAGTAGAAAATTGAGGTCAGGAGGAACTCAACTGAATCAAAGCATGTATATGAGCCAGCATGGAGGTGTGTGTCTATAACATAACCACACTGTGTCTACAGAAGATGGAGGCAAAGGCCAGTGATTGAATAATGATAACACACACCAAAACTCAGGCCTAATATTTCTAGCCTGCAGAGTCTTGTTTGAGCCAATATATTATAGCTAGTTATGAGAAAGGGCCTATGTTTCAACACTTTGGGACGTTAATCTCTCGGACAGACACACGTAATATTAATGGTATCGTAGCCTCTGTCAAACAAGACTGTGGGATGACAGGACTAACGGAAATCTGATCCGGTGAGCACGTTTTCGTCACTGGGATCATTTGGCCAAATCAATGATTTTCACATCTTTTCCACTTCGAAAGGTGAGGGGATGGCAAATGCTTTGGCTGAGAGTTTCACTTTAGGGGGTGGAGACTTCGCTAGTCTTGTCAGCACCGTCATTAATAAGATCCTCAGAACCAACTGAGTGTCTAATGTAAATACGTAACATTTTATTTCTGGTCAGGAGATTATACGGCGTATGAAAGCCTTTCTAACAAGTCGAAACAAGGCAGGCAGTCAGATACAAAAACTCCGCTTGAATCCCACATCCTTCTTGTACAGTGGTAGAAGCGCATGCGACAAACCCATATCATTATCATTTCTCCTTTCAGTTCAGGCCCCCATGATATGATGACATCATCTAAGACCTTTTCTTGCTCTCGCTGCTATGTGAGACACTGGGACGGTCTGAAACGCTAACTCAAACAGGCAGGTACAAGTGACAGAAGGACATGTTGTACATTCCAGAGAGAAAAATACTTCCGCTTACCTCAGAA
>NW_025547867.1:0-177238 GCF_905237065.1 Salmo salar | reverse complement strand
ATAACCCCCACTAGATGACAGTCATTCTGTTCCCCTAAATAATCCCACTAGATGACAGTCATTCTATTCTGTTCCCTGAATAACCCCACTAGATGACAGTCATTCTGTTCACCTGAATAACCCCACTAGATGACAGTCATTTCTGTCCCCTGAATAACCCCTCTAGATGACAGTCATTCTGTTCCCTTGAATAACCCCACTAGAGGACAGTCATTCTGTTCTGTTCCCCTGAATAACCCCACTAGATGACAGTCTTTCTATTCTGTTCCCCTGAATAACCCCACTAGATGACAGTCATTCTGTTCCCCTAAATAATCCCACTAGATGACAGTCATTCTATTCTGTTCCCCTGAATAACCCCACTGATGACAGTCATTCTGTTCACCTGAATAACCCCACTAGATGACAGTCATTCTGTCCCTGAATAACCCCCTCTAGATGACAGTCATTCTATCTGTTCCCCTGAATAACCCCACTAGATGACAGTCATTCTGTCCCCTGAATAACCCCACTAGATGACAGTCATTCTGTTCCCCTGAATAACCCCACTAGAGGACAGTCATTCTACTATGTTCCCTGAATAACCCCACTAGAGGACAGTCATTATGTTCCCCTGAATAACCCCACTAGAGGACAGTCATTCTGTTCCCTTGAATAACCCCACTAGAGGACAGTCATTCTGTTCTGTTCCCCTGAATAACCCCACTAGATGACAGTCATTCTATTCTGTTCCCCTGAATAACCCCACTAGATGACAGTCCTTCTGTCCCCCTGAATAACCCCACTAGATGACAGTCATTCTGTCCCCTGAATAACCCCACTAGATGACAGTCATTCTGTTCCCCTGAATAACCCCACTAGATGACAGTCATTCTATTTGTTCCCCTGAATAACCCCACTAGATGACAGTCATTCTATTCTGTTCCCCTGAATAACCCCACTAGATGACAGTCATTCTATTCTGTTCCCCTGAATAACCCCACTAGAGGACAGTCATTCTGTTCCCCTGAATAACCCCACTAGAGGACAGTCATTCTATTCTAATCCCTAAATAACCCACTAGATGACAGTCATTCTATTCTGTTCCCTGAATAACCCCACTAGATGACAGTCATTCTATTCTGTTCCCCCTGAATAACCCCGCTAGATGACATTCATTCTGTTCCCCTGAATAACCCAACTAGATGACAGTTATTCTATTCTGTTCCCCTGAATAACCCCACTAGATGACAGTCATTCTGTTCACCTGAATAACCCCACTAGATGACAGTCATTCTGTCTCCCCTGAATAACCCCTCTAGATCACAGTCATTCTATTCTGTTACCATGAATAACCCCACTAGAGGACAGTCATTCTGTTTCCCCTGAATAACCCAACTAGAGGACAGTCATTCTATTCTGTTCCCCTGCATAACCCCACTAGATGACAGTCATTTCTGTTCCCCTGAATAACCCCACTAGATGACAGTCATTCTGTTCCCTTGAATAACCCCACTAGAGGACAGTCATTCTCTGTTCCCCTGAATAAGCCCACTAGATGACAGTCATTCTATTCTGTTCCCTGAATAACCCCACTAGAGGACAGTCATTCTATTCCGTTTCCCTGAATAACCCCACTAGAGGACAGTCATTCTGTTCCCCTGAATAACCCCACTAGATGACAGTCATTCTGTTCCCCTGAATAACCCCACTAGAGGACAGTCATTCTATTCTGTTCCCTTGAATAACCCAACTAGATGACAGTCATTCTATTCTCTTCCCCTCGAATAACCCCACTAGAGGACAGTAATTATTTTCTGTTCCCCTGAATAACCCCACTAGATGACAGTCATTCTATTCTGTTACCCTGAATAACCCCCTAGAGGACAATCATTCTATTCTGTTCCCCTGAATAACCCCACTAGATGACAGTCATTCTATTCTGTTCCCTGAATAACCCCACTAGATGACAGTCATTCTATTCTGTTCCCCTGAATAACCCCACTAGAGGACAGTCATTCTGTTCCCTGAATAACCCAACGAGAGGACAGTCATTCTATTCTGTTCCCCTGCATAACCCCACTAGAGGACAGTCATTCTATGTTCCCCTGAATAACCCCACTAGATGACAGTCATTCTGTTCCCTTGAATAACCACACTAGAGGACAGTCATTCTATTCTGTTCCCCTGAATAAGCCCACTAGATGACAGTCATTCTATTCTGTTCCCCTGAATAACCCCACTAGATGACAGTCATTCTTTTCTGTTCCCTGAATAACCCCACTAGATGACAGTCATTCTGTTCCCTTGAATAACCCCACTAGAGGACAGTCATTCTATTCTGTTCCCTTGAATAACCCAACTAGATGACAGTCATTCTATTCTGTTCCCCTGAATATCCCCACTAGAGGACAGTCATTCTTTTCTGTTCTCCTGAATAACCCCACTAGATGACAGTCATTCTATTCTGTTACCCTGAATAACCCCCCTTGAGGACAGTCATTCTATTCTGTTCCCCTGAATAACCCTACTCGATGACAGTCATTCTATTCTGTTCCCCTAAATAACACACTAGATGACAGTCATTCTGTTCCCCTGAATAACCCCACTAGAGGACAGTCATTCTACTATGTTCCCCTGAATAACCCCACTAGAGGACAGTCATTCTGTTCCCCTGAATAACCCCACTAGAGGACAGTCATTCTGTTCCCCTGAATAACCCCACTAGATGACAGTCATTCTGTCCCCTGAATAACCCCACTAGATGACAGTCATTCTATTCTGTTCCCCTGAATAACCCCACTAGATGACAGTCATTCTGTTCCCCTGAATAACCCCACTAGATGACAGTCATTCTATTCTGTTCCCCTGAATAACCCCCGCTAGATGACATTCATTCTGTTCCCCTGAATAACCCCACTAGATGACAGTTATTCTATTCTGTTCCCCTGAATAACCACACTAGAGGACAGTCATTCTGTTCCCCTGAATAACCCCACTAGAGGACAGTCATTCTGTTCCCCTGAATAACCCCACTAGAGGACAGTCATTCTATTCTATTCCCCTGAATAACCCCACTCGGTGACAGTCATTCTATTCTGTTCCCCTGAATAACCCCACTTGGTGACATTCATTATATTCTGTTCCCCTGAATAACCCCACTAGAGGACAGTCATTCTGTTCCACTGAATAACCCCACCAGATGACAGTCATTCTATGTTTTCTCCTGAATAACCCCACTAGATGACAGTCATTCTGTTCCCTTGAATAACCCCACTAGACGACAGTCATTCTGTTCACCTGAATAACCCCACTAGAGGACAGTCATTCTATTCTGTTCCCCTGAATAACCCCACTAGAGGACAGTCATTATGTTCCCCTGAATAACCCTACTAGATGACAGTCATTCTATTCTGTTCCCTTGAATAACCCCACTAGATGACAGTCATTCTATTCTGTTCCCCTGAATAACCCCACTAGAGGACAGTCATTCTATTCTGTTCCCCTGAAAAACCCCACTAGAGGACAGTCATTCTATTCTCTTCCCTGAATAACCCCACTAGAGGACAGTCATTCTATTCTGTTCCCCTGAATAACCCCACTAGAGGACAGTCATTCTGTTGCCCTGAATAACCCCACTAGATTACAGTCATTCTATTCTGTTCCCCTGAATAACCCCACTAGAGGACAGTCATTCTGTTCCCCTGAATAACCCTACTAGAGGACAGTCATTCTATTCTAATCCCTAAATAACCCACTAGATGACAGTCATTCTATTCTGTTCCCCTGAATAACCCCTCTAGATGACAGTCATTCTATTCTGTTCCCCTGAATAACCCCACTAGAGGACAGTCATTCTGTTCCCCTGAATAACCCCAACTAGAGGACAGTCATTCTATTCTGTTCCCCTGAATAACCCCACTAGAGGACAGTCATTCTGTTCCCCTGAATAACCCTACTAGAGGACAGTCATTCTATTCTAATCCCCTAAATAACCCACTAGATGACAGTCATTCTATTCTGTTCCCCTGAATAACCCCTCTAGATGACAGTCATTCTATTCTGTTCCCCTGAATAACCCCACTAGAGGACAGTCATTCTATTCTGTTCCCCTGAATAACACAACTAGAGGACAGTCATTCTATTATAATCCCCTAAATAACCCACTAGATGACAGTCATTCAAATCAAATTTATTTTTATATAGCCCTTCGTACATCAGCTGATATCTCAAAGTGCTGTACAGAAACCCAGCCTAAAACCCCAAACAGCAAGCAAAGCATGTGAAAGAAGCACGGTGGCTAGGAAAAACTCCCTAGGAAAAACTCCCTAGAAAGGCCAAAAACCTAAGAAGAAACCTAGAGAGGAACCAGGCTATGAGGGGTGGCCAGTCCTCTTCTGGCTGTGCAGGGTGGATATTATAACAGAACATGGTCAAGATGTTAAAATATTAAAATGTTCATAAATGACCAGCATGGTCAAATAATAATAATCATAGTAGTTGTCGAGGGTGCAACAAGCACGTCCGGTGAACAGGTCAGGGTTCCATAGCCGCAGGCAGAACAGTTGAAACTGGAGCAGCAGCACGGCCAGGCGGACTGGGGACAGCAAGGGAGTCATCATACCAGCTTGTCCTGAGGCATGGTCCTAGGGCTCAGGTCCTCCAAGAGAAAGACAGAAAGAGAGAAAGAGAGAATTAGAGAGAGCATATTTAAATTCACACAGGACACCGGATAAGACAAGAGAAATACTCCAGATGTAACAGACTGACCCTAGCCCTCCGACACATAAACTACTGCAGCATAAATATTGGAAGCTGAGACAGGAGGGATCAGAAAACACTGTGGCCCCATCCGATGATAACCGGACAGGGCCAAACAGGCAGGATATATATATAGTCATTCTATTCTGTTCCCTGAATAACCCCTCTAGATGACAGTCATTATATTCTGTTCCCCCGAATATTCCCACTAGAGGACAGTCATTCTATTCTAATCCCCTAAATAACCCACTAGATGACAGTCATTCTATTCTGTTCCACCTAATAACCCCTCTAGATGACAATCATTCTATTCTGTTCACCTGAATAACCCCACTAGAGGACAGTCATTCTGTTCTATTCCCTGAATAACCCCACTCGGTGACAGTCATTCTATTCTGTTCCCCTGAATAACCCCACTAGGTGACATTCATTATATTCTGTTCCCCTGAATAACCCCACTAGAGGACAGTCATTCTGTTCCACTGAATAACCCCACCAGATGACAGTCATTCTATGTTTTCTCCTGAATAACCCCACTAGATGACAGTCATTCTGTTCCCTTGAATAACCCCACTGACACAGTCATTCTGTTCACCTGAATAACCCCACTAGAGGACAGTCATTCTATTCTGTTCCCCTGAATAACCCCACTAGAGGACAGTCATTCTGTTCCCCTGAATAACCCTACTAGAGGACAGTCATTCTGTTCCCCTGAATAACCCTACTAGATGACAGTCATTCTATCTGTTCCCTGAATAACCCCACTAGAGGACAGTCATTCTATTCTGTTCCCCTGAAAAACCCCACTAGAGGACAGTCATTCTATTCTCTTCCCCTGAATAACCCCACTAGATGACAGTCATTCTATTCTGTTCCCTGAATAACCCCACTAGAGGACAGTCATTCTGTTCCCCTGAATAACCCCACTAGATTACAGTCATTCTATTCTGTTCCCCTGAATAACCCCACTAGAGGACAGTCATTCTGTTCCCCTGAATAACCCTACTAGAGGACAGTCATTCTATTCTAATCCCCTAAATAACCCACTAGATGACAGTCATTCTATTCTGTTCCCCTGAATAACCCCTCTAGATGACAGTCATTCTATTCTGTTCCCCTGAATAACCCCACTAGAGGACAGTCATTCTGTTCCCCTGAATAACCCCAACTAGAGGACAGTCATTCTATTCTGTTCCCCTGAATAACCCCACTAGAGGACAGTCATTCTGTTCCCCTGAATAACCCTACTAGAGGACAGTCATTCTATTCTAATCCCCTAAATAACCCACTAGATGACAGTCATTCTATTCTGTTCCCCTGAATAACCCCTCTAGATGACAGTCATTCTATTCTGTTCCCCTGAATAACCCCACTAGAGGACAGTCATTCTATTCTGTTCCCCTGAATAACACAACTAGAGGACAGTCATTCTATTATAATCCCCTAAATAACCCACTAGATGACAGTCATTCAAATCAAATTTATTTTTATATAGCCCTTCGTACATCAGCTGATATCTCAAAGTGCTGTACAGAAACCCAGCCTAAAACCCCAAACAGCAAGCAAAGCATGTGAAAGAAGCACGGTGGCTAGGAAAAACTCCCTAGGAAAAACTCCCTAGAAAGGCCAAAAACCTAAGAAGAAACCTAGAGAGGAACCAGGCTATGAGGGGTGGCCAGTCCTCTTCTGGCTGTGCAGGGTGGATATTATAACAGAACATGGTCAAGATGTTAAAATATTAAAATGTTCATAAATGACCAGCATGGTCAAATAATAATAATCATAGTAGTTGTCGAGGGTGCAACAAGCACGTCCGGTGAACAGGTCAGGGTTCCATAGCCGCAGGCAGAACAGTTGAAACTGGAGCAGCAGCACGGCCAGGCGGACTGGGGACAGCAAGGAGTCATCATACCAGCTTGTCCTGAGGCATGGTCCTAGGGCTCAGGTCCTCCAAGAGAAAGACAGAAAGAGAGAAAGAGAGAATTAGAGAGAGCATATTTAAATTCACACAGGACACCGGATAAGACAAGAGAAATACTCCAGATGTAACAGACTGACCCTAGCCCTCCGACACATAAACTACTGCAGCATAAATATTGGAAGCTGAGACAGGAGGGATCAGAAAACACTGTGGCCCCATCCGATGATAACCCCGGACAGGGCCAAACAGGCAGGATATATATATAGTCATTCTATTCTGTTCCCCTGAATAACCCCTCTAGATGACAGTCATTATATTCTGTTCCCCCGAATATTCCCACTAGAGGACAGTCATTCTATTCTAATCCCCTAAATAACCCACTAGATGACAGTCATTCTATTCTGTTCCCCTGAATAACCCCTCTAGATGACAGTCATTCTATTCTGTTCCCCTGAATAACCCCACTAGAGGACAGTCATTCTGTTCCCCTGAATAACCCCACTAGAGGACAGTCATTCTATTCTGTTCCCCTGAATAACCCCACTAGAGGACAGTCATTCTGTTCCCCTGAATAACCCCACTAGATGACAGTCATTCTGTTCCCCTGAATAACCCCACTAGAGGACAGTCATTCTATTCTGTTCCCTTGAATAACCCAACTAGATGACAGTCATTCTATTCTGTTCCCCTGAATAAGCCCACTAGATGACAGTCATTCTATTCTGTTCCCCTGAATAACCCCACTAGAGGACAGTCATTCTATTCCGTTCCCCTGAATAACCCCACTAGAGGACAGTCATTCTGTTCCCCTGAAAAACCCCACTAGAGGACAGCGATTCTGTTCCCCTGAATAACCCCACTAGAGGACAGTCATTCTGTTCCCCTGAATAACCCCACTAGATGACAGTCATTCTATTCTGTTCCCTTGAATAACCCCCCTAGAGGACAGTCATTCTATTCTGTTCCCCTGAATAACCCCACTAGATGACAGTCATTCTGTTCCCCTGAATAACCCCACTAGAGGACAGTCATTCTACTCTGTTCCCCTGAATAACCCCACTAGAGGACAGTCATTCTGTTCCCCTGAATAACCCCACTAGAGGACAGTCATTCTGTTCCCTTGAATAACCCCACTAGAGGACAGTCATTCTGTTCTGTTCCCCTGAATAACCCCACTAGATGACAGTCATTCTATTCTGTTCCCCTGAATAACCCCGCTAGATGACAGTCATTCTGTTCCCCTGAATAACCCCACTAGATGACAGTCATTCTATTCTGTTCCCCTGAATAACCCCACTAGAGGACAGTCATTCTGTTCCCCTGAATAACCCCACTAGAGGACAGTCATTCTGTTCCCTTGAATAACCCCACTAGAGGACAGTCATTCTGTTCTGTTCCCCTGAATAACCCCACTAGATGACAGTCTTTCTATTCTGTTCCCCTGAATAACCCCACTAGATGACAGTCATTCTGTTCCCCTGAATAACCCCACTAGATGACAGTCATTCTATTCTGTTCCCCTGAATAACCCCACTAGATGACAGTCATTCTGTTCCCCTGAATAACCCCACTAGATGACAGTCATTCTGTCCCCTGAATAACCCCACTAGATGACAGTCATTCTGTCCCCTGAATAACCCCACTAGAGGACAGTCATTCTGTTCTGTTCCCCTGAATAACCCCACTAGATGACAGTCATTCTATTCTGTTCCCCTGAATAACCCCACTAGATGACAGTCATTCTGTTCCCCTGAATAACCCCACTAGATGACAGTCATTCTATTCTGTTCCCCTGAATAACCCCACTAGATGACAGTCATTCTGTTCACCTGAATAACCCCACTAGATGACAGTCATTCTGTCCCCTGAATAACCCCACTAGATGACAGTCATTCTATTCTGTTCCCCTGAATAACCCCACTAGATGACAGTCATTCTGTTCCCCTGAATAACCCCACTAGATGACAGTCATTCTGTTCCCCTGAATAACCCCACTAGAGGACAGTCATTCTACTATGTTCCCCTGAATAACCCCACTAGAGGACAGTCATTCTGTTCCCCTGAATAACCCCACTAGAGGACAGTCATTCTGTTCCCCTGAATAACCCCACTAGAGGACAGTCATTCTGTTCTGTTCCCCTGAATAACCCCACTAGATGACAGTCATTCTATTCTGTTCCCCTGAATAACCCCACTAGATGACAGTCCTTCTGTTCCCCTGAATAACCCCACTAGATGACAGTCATTCTGTTCCCCTGAATAACCCCACTAGATGACAGTCATTCTGTTCCCCTGAATAACCCCACTAGATGACAGTCATTCTATTCTGTTCCCCTGAATAACCCCACTAGATGACAGTCATTCTATTCTGTTCCCCTGAATAACCCCACTAGATGACAGTCATTCTATTCTGTTCCCCTGAATAACCCCACTAGATGACAGTCATTCTGTTCCCCTGAATAACCCCACTAGATGACAGTCATTCTATTCTGTTCCCCTGAATAACCCCACTAGATGACAGTCATTCTATTCTAATCCCTAAATAACCCCACTAGATGACAGTCATTCTATTCTGTTCCCCTGAATAACCCCACTAGATGACAGTCATTCTATTCTGTTCCCCTGAATAACCCCACTAGATGACATTCATTCTGTTCCCCTGAATAACCCCACTAGATGACAGTCATTCTATTCTGTTCCCCTGAATAACCCCACTAGATGACAGTCATTCTGTTCACCTGAATAACCCCACTAGATGACAGTCATTCTGTCCCCTGAATAACCCCACTAGATCACAGTCATTCTATTCTGTTACCCTGAATAACCCCACTAGAGGACAGTCATTCTGTTCCCCTGAATAACCCAACGAGAGGACAGTCATTCTATTCTGTTCCCCTGCATAACCCCACTAGAGGACAGTCATTCTGTTCCCCTGAATAACCCCACTAGATGACAGTCATTCTGTTCCCTTGAATAACCCCACTAGAGGACAGTCATTCTATTCTGTTCCCCTGAATAACCCCACTAGATGACAGTCATTCTATTCTGTTCCCCTGAATAACCCCACTAGATGACAGTCATTCTATTCTGTTCCCTGAATAACCCCACTAGAGGACAGTCATTCTGTTCCCCTGAATAACCCCACTAGATGACAGTCATTCTTTTCCCCTGAATAACCCCACTAGAGGACAGTCATTCTATTCTGTTCCCCTGAATAACCCCACTAGATGACAGTCATTCTATTCTCTTCCCCTGAATAACCCCACTAGAGGACAGTCATTATTTTCTGTTCCCCTGAATAACCCCACTAGATGACAGTCATTCTATTCTGTTACCCTGAATAACCCCACTAGAGGACAGTCATTCTATTCTGTTCCCCTGAATAACCCCACTAGATGACAGTCATTCTATTCTGTTCGCCTGAATAACCCCACTAGATGACAGTCATTCTATTCTGTTCCCCTGAATAACCCCACTAGAGGACAGTCATTCTGTTCCCCTGAATAACCCAACGAGAGGACAGTCATTCTATTCTGTTCCCCTGAATAACCCCACTAGAGGACAGTCATTCTGTTCCCCTGAATAACCCCACTAGATGACAGTCATTCTGTTCCCCTGAATAACCCCACTAGAGGACAGTCATTCTATTCTGTTCCCCTGAATAACCCCACTAGATGACAGTCATTCTATTCTGTTCCCCTGAATAACCCCACTAGAGGACAGTCATTCTTTCTGTTCCCCTGAATAACCCCCCTAGAGGACAGTGATTCTGTTCCCCTGAATAACCCCACTAGAGGACAGTCATTCTATTCTGTTCCCCTGAATAACCCAACTAGATGACAGTCATTCTATTCTGTTCCCCTGAATAACCCCACTAGAGGACAGTCATTCTATTCTGTTCTCCTGAATAACCCCACTAGATGACAGTCATTCTATTCTGTTACCCTGAATAACCCCACCTTGAGGACAGTCATTCTATTCTGTTCCCCTGAATAACCCCACTAGATGACAGTCATTCTATTCTGTTCCCCTGAATAACCCACTAGATGACAGTCATTCTGTTCCCCTGAATAACCCCACTAGAGGACAGTCATTCTATTCTGTTCCCCTGAATAACCCCACTAGAGGACAGTCATTCTAGTTCCCCTGAATAACCCCACTAGAGGACAGTCATTCTGTTCCCCTGAATAACCCCACTAGATGACAGTCATTCTACGTTCCCCTGAATAACCCCACTAGATGACAGTCATTCTATTCTGTTCCCCTGAATAACCCCACTAGATGACAGTCATTCTGTTCCCCTGAATAACCCCACTAGATGACAGTCATTCTGTTCCCCTGAATAACCCCACTAGATGACAGTCATTCTGTTCCCCTGAATAACCCCACTAGATGACAGTCATTCTATTCTGTTCCCCTGAATAACCCCACTAGATGACACTTCATTCTGTTCCCCTGAATAACCCCACTAGATGACAGTCATTCTATTCTGTTCCCCTGAATAACCCCACTAGATGACAGTCATTCTGTTCCCTTGAATAACTCCACTAGAGGACAGTCATTCTGTTCCCCTGAATAACCCCACTAGATGACAGTCATTCTGTTCCCCTGAATAACCCCACTAGATGACAGTCATTCTATTCTGTTCCCCTGAATAACCCCGCTAGATGACATTCATTCTGTTCCCCTGAATAACCCCACTAGATGACAGTCATTCTATTCTGTTCCCCTGAATAACCCCACTAGATGACAGTCATTCTATTCTGTTCCCCTGAATAACCCCACTAGATGACAGTCATTCTGTTCCCCTGAATAACCCCACTAGATGACAGTCATTCTATTCTGTTCCCCTGAATAACCCCACTAGAGGACAGTCATTCTGTTCCCCTGAATAACCCCACTAGATGACAGTCATTCTGTTCCCCTGAATAACCCCACTAGAGGACAGTCATTCTATTCTGTTCCCCTGAATAACCCCACTAGATGACAGTCATTCTATTCTGTTCCCCTGAATAACCCCACTAGAGGACAGTCATTCTTTTCTGTTCCCCTGAATAACCCCACTAGATGACAGTCATTCTGTTCCCCTGAATAAACCCCTAGAGGACAGTCATTCTATTCTGTTCCCCTGAATAACCCCACTAGAGGACAGTCATTCTATTCTGTTCCCCTGAATAACCCCGCTAGATGACATTCATTCTGTTCACCTGAATAACCCCACTAGAGGACAGTCATTCTGTTCCCCTGAATAACCCCTCTAGATGACAGTCATTCTATTCTGTTCCCCTGAATAACCCCACTAGAGGACAGTCATTCTGTTCCCCTGAATAACCCAACTAGAGGACAGTCATTCTATTCTGTTCCCCTGCATAACCCCACTAGAGGACAGTCATTCTGTTCCCCTGAATAACCCCACTAGATGACAGTCATTCTATTCTGTTCCCTTGAATAACCCCACTAAAGGACAGTCATTCTATTCTGTTCCCCTGAATAACCCCACTAGAGGACAGTCATTCTATTGTTCCCTGAAAAACCCCACTAGAGGACAGTCATTCTGTTCCCCTGAATAACCCCACTAGATGACAGTCATTCTGTTCCCCTGAATAACCCCACTAGATGACAGTCATTCTGTTCCCCTGAATAACCCCACTAGAGGACAGTCATTCTATTCTGTTCCCTTGAATAACCCCACTAGATGACAGTCATTCTATTCTGTTACCCTGAATAACCCCACTAGAGGACAGTCATTCTATTCTGTTCCCCTGAATAACCCCACTAGAGGACAGTCATTCTATTCTGTTCCCTTGAATAACCCAACTAGATGACAGTCATTCTATTCTGTTCCCCTGAATAACCCCACTAGAGGACAGTCATTCTTTTCTGTTCCCCTGAATAACCCCACTAGATGACAGTCATTCTATTCTGTTCCCTGAATAACCCCCTTGAGGACAGTCATTCTATTCTGTTCCCCTGAATAACCCTACTCGATGACAGTCATTCTATTCTGTTCCCCTAAATAACACACTAGATGACAGTCATTCTGTTCCCCTGAATAACCCCACTAGAGGACAGTCATTCTACTCTGTTCCCCTGAATAACCCCACTAGAGGACAGTCATTCTGTTCCCCTGAATAACCCCACTAGAGGACAGTCATTCTGTTCCCCTGAATAACCCCACTAGATGACAGTCATTCTGTCCCTGAATAACCCCACTAGATGACAGTCATTCTATTCTGTTCCCCTGAATAACCCCGCTAGATGACATTCATTCTGTTCCCCTGAATAACCCCACTAGATGACAGTCATTCTGTTCCCCTGAATAACCCCACTAGAGGACAGTCATTCTGTTCACCTGAATAACCCCACTAGATGACAGTCATTCTGTCCCCTGAATAACCCCACTAGATGACAGTCATTCTATTCTGTTCCCCTGAATAACCCCACTAGAGGACAGTCATTCTGTTCCCCTGAATAACCCAACTAGAGGACAGTCATTCTATTCTGTTCCCCTGCATAAGCCCACTAGAGGACAGTCATTCTGTTCCCCTGAATAACCCCACTAGATGACAGTCATTCTATTTGTTCCCTTGAATAACCCCACTAGAGGACAGTCATTCTATTCTGTTCCCCTGAATAACCCCACTAGATGACAGTCATTTTGTTCCCCTGAAAAACCCCACTAGAGGACAGTCATTCTGTTCCCCTGAATAACCCCACTAGAGGACAGTCATTCTGTTCCCCTGAATAACCCCACTAGATGACAGTCATTCTGTTCCCCTGAATAACCCCACTAGAGGACAGTCATTCTATTCTGTTCCCCTGAATAACCCCACTAGATGACAGTCATTCTATTCTGTTCCCTGAATAACCCCACCTAGAGGACAGTCATTCTATTCTGTTCCCCTGAATAACCCCACTCGATGACAGTCATTCTATTCTGTTCCCCTGAATAACCCACTAGATGACAGTCATTCTGTTCCCCTGAATAACCCCACTAGAGGACAGTCATTCTACTCTGTTCCCCTGAATAACCCCACTAGAGGACAGTCATTCTGTTCCCTTGAATAACCCCACTAGAGGACAGTCATTCTGTTCCCTTGAATAACCCCACTAGAGGACAGTCATTCTGTTCTGTTCCCTGAATAACCCCACTAGATGACAGTCATTCTATTCTGTTCCCCTGAATAACCCCACTAGATGACAGTCATTCTGTTCCCCTGAATAACCCCACTAGATGACAGTCATTCTGTTCCCCTGAATAACCCCACTAGATGATAGTCATTCTGTTCCCTGAATAACCCCACTAGATGACAGTCATTCTATTCTGTTCCCTTGAATAACCCCACCTAGAGGACAGTCATTCTATTCTGTTCCCCTGAATAACCCTACTCGATGACAGTCATTCTATTCTGTTCCCCTGAATAACCCACTAGATGACAGTCATTCTGTTCCCCTGAATAACCCCACTAGAGGACAGTCATTCTACTCTGTTCCCCTGAATAACCCCACTAGAGGACAGTCATTCTGTTCCCCTGAATAACCCCACTAGAGGACAGTCATTCTCTTCCCTTGAATAACCCCACTAGAGGACAGTCATTCTGTTCTGTTCCCCTGAATAACCCCACTAGATGACAGTCATTCTAATCTGTTCCCCTGAATAACCCCACTAGATAACAGTCATTCTGTTCCCCTGAATAACCCCACTAGATGACAGTCATTCTATTCTGTTCCCCTGAATAACCCCGCTAGATGACAGTCATTATGTTCCCCTGAATAACCCCACTAGATGACAGTCATTCTATTCTGTTCCCCTGAATAACCCCACTAGATGACAGTCATTCTGTTCCCCTGAATAACCCCACTAGATGACAGTCATTCTATTCTGTTCCCCTGAATAACCCCACTAGATGACAGTCATTCTGTCCCCCTGAATAACCCCACTAGATGACAGTCATTCTGTCCCTGAATAACCCCACAAGATGACAGTCATTCTATTCTGTTCCCCTGAATAACCCCGCTAGATGACATTCATTCTGTTCCCCTGAATAACCCCACTAGATGACAGTCATTCTATTCTGTTCCCCTGAATAACCCCACTAGATGACAGTCATTCTGTTCACCTGAATAACCCCACTAGATGACAGTCATTCTGTTCCCCTGAATAACCCCACTAGATGACAGTCATTCTGTTCCCCTGAATAACCCCACTAGATGACAGACATTCTATTCTGTTCCCCTGAATAACCCCACTAGAGGACAGTCATTCTATTCTGTTCCCCTGAATAACCCCACTAGATGAGAGTCATTCTATTCTGTTCCCCTGAATAACCCCACTCGGTGACAGTCATTCTATTCTGTTCCCCTGAATAACCCCACTTGGTGACATTCATTATATTCTGTTCCCCTGAATAACCCCACTAGAGGACAGTCATTCTGTTCCCCTGAATAACCCCACCAGATGACAGTCATTCTATGTTTTTCTCCTGAATAACCCCACTAGATGACAGTCATTCTATTCTGTTCCCCTGAATAACCCCACTAGATGACAGTCATTCTGTCCCCTGAATAACCCCACTAGATGACAGTCATTCTGTCCCCTGAATAACCCCACTAGATGACAGTCATTCTATTCTGTTACCCTGAATAACCCCGCTAGATGACATTCATTCTGTTCCCCTGAATAACCCCACTAGATGACAGTCATTCTATTCTGTTCCCCTGAATAACCCCACTAGATGACAGTCATTCTGTTCACCTGAATAACCCCACTAGATGACAGTCATTCTGTCCCCTGAATAACCCCACTAGATGACAGTCATTCTGTTCCCCTGAATAACCCCACTAGATGACAGACATTCTATTCTGTTCCCCTGAATAACCCCACTAGAGGACAGTCATTCTATTCTGTTCCCCTGAATAACCCCACTAGATGAGAGTCATTCTATTCTGTTCCCCTGAATAACCCCACTCGGTGACAGTCATTCTATTCTGTTCCCCTGAATAACCCCACTTGGTGACATTCATTATATTCTGTTCCCCTGAATAACCCCACTAGAGGACAGTCATTCTGTTCCCCTGAATAACCCCACCAGATGACAGTCATTCTATGTTTTTCTCCTGAATAACCCCACTAGATGACAGTCATTCTGTTCCCTTGAATATCCCCACTAGACGACAGTCATTATGTTCCCCTGAATAACCCTACTAGATGACAGTCATTCTATTCTGTTCCCTTGAATAACCCCACTAGATGACAGTCATTCAATTCTGTTCCCTTGAATAACCCCACTAGAGGACAGTCATTCTATTCTGTTCCCCTGAAAAACCCCACTAGAGGACAGTCATTCTATTCTCTTCCCCTGAATAACCCCACTAGATTACAGTCATTCTATTCTCTTCCCCTGAATAACCCCACTAGAGGACAGTCATTCTGTTCCCCTGAATAACCCTACTAGAGGACAGTCATTCTATTCTAATCCCCTAAATAACCCACTAGATGACAGTCATTCTATTCTGTTCCCCTGAATAACCCCAATAGAGGACAGTCATTCTATTCTGTTCCCCTGAGTAACCCCTCTAGATGACAGGCATTCTATTCTGTTCCCCTGAATAACCCCACTAGAGGACAGTCATTCTGTTCCCCTGAATAACCCTACTAGAGGACAGTCATTCTATTCTAATCCCCTAAATAACCCACTAGATGACAGTCATTCTATTCTGTTCCCCTGAATAACCCCAATAGAGGACAGTCATTCTATTCTAATCCCTAAATAACCCACTAGATGACAGTCATTCTATTCTGTTGCCCTGAGTAACCCCTCTAGATGACAGTCATTCTATTCTGTTCCCCTGAATAACCCCACTAGAGGACAGTCATTCTGTTCCCCTGAATAACCCCACTAGAGGACAGTCATTCTATTCTAATCCCCTAAATAACCCACTAGATGACAGTCATTCTATTCTGTTCCCCTGAATAACCCCAATAGAGGACAGTCATTCTATTCTAATCCCCTAAATAACCCACTAGATGACAGTCATTCTATTCTGTTCCCCTGAGTAACCCCTCTAGATGACAGGCATTCTATTCTGTTCCCCTGAATAACCCCACTAGAGGACAGTCATTCTGTTCCCCTGAATAACCCAACTAGAGGACAGTCATTCTATTCTGTTCCCCTGAATAACCCCACTAGAGGACAGTCATTCTGTTCCCCTGAATAACCCTACTAGAGGACAGTCATTCTATTCTAATCCACTAAATAACCCACTAGATGACAGTCATTCTATTCTGTTCCCCTGAATAACCCCTCTAGATGACAGTCATTCTATTCTGTTCCCCTGAATAACCCCACTAGAGGACAGTCATTCTGTTCCCCTGAATAACCCAACTAGAGGACAGTCATTCTATTCTGTTCCCCTGAATAACACAACTAGAGGACAGTCATTCTATTATAATCCCCTAAATAACCCACTAGATGACAGTCATTCTATTCTGTTCCCCTGAATAACCCCTCTAGATGACAGTCATTCTATTCTGTTCCCCTGAATAACCCCACTAGAGGACAGTCATTCTATTCTAATCCCCTAAATAACCCACTAGATGACAGTCATTCTATTCTGTTCCCCTGAGTAACCCCTCTAGATGACAGGCATTCTATTCTGTTCCCCTGAATAACCCCACTAGAGGACAGTCATTCTGTTCCCCTGAATAACCCAACTAGAGGACAGTCATTCTATTCTGTTCCCCTGATTAACCCCACTAGAGGACAGTCATTCTGTTCCCCTGAATAACCCTACTAGAGGACAGTCATTCTATTCTAATCCCCTAAATAACCCACTAGATGACAGTCATTCTATTCTGTTCCCCTGAATAACCCCTCTAGATGACAGTCATTCTATTCTGTTCCCCTGAATAAACCCACTAGAGGACAGTCATTCTGTTCCCCTGAATAACCCAACTAGAGGACAGTTATTCTATTCTGTTCCCCTGAATAACACAACTAGAGGACAGTCATTCTATTATAATCCCCTAAATAACCCACTAGATGACAGTCATTCAAATCAAATTTATTTTTATATAGCCCTTCGTACATCAGCTGATATCTCAAAGTGCTGTACAGAAACCCAGCCTAAAACCCCAAACAGCAAGCAAAGCATGTCAAAGAAGCACGGTGGCTAGGAAAAACTCCCTAGGAAAAACTCCCTAGAAAGGCCAAAAACCTAGGAAGAAACCTAGAGAGGAACCAGGCTATGAGGAGTGGCCAGTCCTCTTCTGGCTGTGCAGGGTGGATATTATAACAGAACATGGTCAAGATGTTAAAATATTAAAATGTTCATAAATGACCAGCATGGTCAAATAATAATAATCATAGTAGTTGTCGAGGGTGCAACAAGCACGTCCGGTGAACAGGTCAGGGTTCCATAGCCGCAGGCAGAACAGTTGAAACTGGAGCAGCAGCACGGCCAGGCGGACTGGGGACAGCAAGGAGTCATCATACCAGCTAGACCTGAGGCATGGTCCTAGGGCTCAGGTCCTCCAAGAGAAAGACAGAAAGAGAGAAAGAGAGAATTAGAGAGAGCATATTTAAATTCACACAGGACACCGGATAAGACAAGAGAAATACTCCAGATGTAACAGACTGACCCTAGCCCTCCGACACATAAACTACTGCAGCATAAATATTGGAGGCTGAGACAGGAGGGATCAGAAGACACTGTGGCCCCATCCGATGATAACCCCGGACAGGGCCAAACAGGCAGGATATATATATAGTCATTCTATTCTGTTCCCCTGAATAACCCCTCTAGATGACAGTCATTATATTCTGTTCCCCCGAATATTCCCACTAGAGGACAGTCATTCTATTCTAATCCCCTAAATAACCCACTAGATGACAGTCATTCTATTCTGTTCCCCTGAATAACCCCTCTAGATGACAATCATTCTATTCTGTTCACCTGAATAACCCCACTAGAGGACAGTCATTCTGTTCCCCTGAATAACCCAACTAGAGGACAGTCATTCTATTCTGTTCCCCTGAATAACCCCACTAGAGGACAGTCATTCTGTTCCCCTGAATAACCCCACTAGATGACAGTCATTCTGTTCCCCTGAATAACCCCACTAGAGGACAGTCATTCTATTCTGTTCCCTTGAATAACCCAACTAGATGACAGTCATTCTATTCTGTTCCCCTGAATAACCCCACTAGAGGACAGTCATTCTGTTCCCCTGAATAACCCCACTAGATTACAGCCATTCTATTCTGTTCCCCTGAATAACCCCACTAGAGGACAGTCAATCTGTTCCCCTGAATAACCCTACTAGAGGACAGTCATTCTATTCTAATCCCCTAAATAACCCACTAGATGACAGTCATTCTATTCTGTTCCCCTGAATAACCCCACTAGAGGACAGTCATTCTGTTCACCTGAATAACCCCACTAGAGGACAGTCATTCTATTCTGTTCCCCTGAATAACCCCACTAGATGACAGTCATTCTATTCTGTTCCCCTGAATAACCCCACTAGATGACAGTCATTCTATTCTGTTCCCCTGAATAGCCCTACTCGATGACAGTCATTCTATTCTGTTCCCCTAAATAACCCACTAGATGACAGTCATTCTGTTCCCCTGAATAACCCCACTAGAGGACAGTCATTCTATTCTGTTCCCCTGAATAACCCCACTAGATGACAGTCATTCTGTTCCCCTGAATAACCCAACTAGAGGACAGTCATTCTGTTCACCTGAATAACCCCACTAGAGGACAGTCATTCTATTCTGTTCCCCTGAATAAGCCCACTAGATGACAGTCATTCTATTCTGTTCCCCTGAATAACCCCACTAGATGACAGTCATTCTATTCTGTTCCCCTGAATAGCCCTACTCGATGACAGTCATTCTATTCTGTTCCCCTAAATAACCCACTAGATGACAGTCATTCTGTTCCCCTGAATAACCCCACTAGAGGACAGTCATTCTATTCTGTTCCCCTGAATAACCCCACTAGATGACAGTCATTCTGTTCCCCTGAATAACCCCACCAGAGGACAGTCATTCAGTTCCCCTGAATAACCCCACTAGAGGACAGTCATTCTGTTCCCCTGAATAACCCCACTAGATGACAGTCATTCTATTCTGTTCCATTGAATAACCCCTCTAGATGACAGTCATTCTATTCTGTTCCCCTGAATAACCCCACTAGAGGACAGTCATTCTGTTCCCCTGAATAACCCCACTAGATGACAGTCATTCTATTCTGTTCCCCTGAATAACCCCACTAGATGACAGTCATTCTGTTCACCTGAATAACCCCACTAGATGACAGTCATTCTGTCCCCTGAATAACCCCTCTAGATGACAGTCATTCTATTCTGTTCCTCTGAATAACCCCACTAGATGACATTCATTATGTTCCCCTGAATAACCCCACTAGATGACAGTTATTCTATTCTGTTCCCCTGAATAACCGCACTAGATGACAGTCATTCTGTTCACCTGAATAACCCCACTAGATGACAGTCATTCTGTCCCCTGAATAACCCCTCTAGATGACAGTCATTCTATTCTGTTCCTCTGAATAACCCCACTAGAGGACAGTCATTCTGTTCCCCTGAATAACCCCACCAGATGACAGTCATTCTATGTTTTTCTCCTGAATAACCCCACTAGATGACAGTCATTCTGTTCCCTTGAATAACCCCACTAGACGACAGTCATTATGTTCCCTGAATAACCCTACTAGATGACAGTCATTCTATTCTGTTCCCTTGAATAACCCCACTAGATGACAGTCATTCAATTCTGTTCCCCTGAATAACCCCACTAGAGGACAGTCATTCTATTCTGTTCATCTGAAAAACCCCACTAGAGGACAGTCATTCTATTCTCTTCCCCTGAATAACCCCACTAGATTACAGTCATTCTATTCTCTTCCCCTGAATAACCCCACTAGAGGACAGTCATTCTATTCTGTTCCTCTGAATAACCCCACTAGAGGACAGTCATTCTGTTCCCCTGAATAACCCAACGAGAGAACAGTCATTCTATTCTGTTCCCCTGAATACCCCCCTAGAGGACAGTCATTCTATTCCGTTTCCCTGAATAACCCCACTAGAGGACAGTCATTTTGTTCCCCTGAAAAACCCCACTAGAGGACAGTGATTCTGGTCCCCTGAATAACCCCACTAGAGGACAGTCATTCTGTTCCCCTGAATAACCCCACTAGATGACAGTCATTCTGTTCCCCTGAATAACCCCACTAGAGGACAGTCATTCTATTCTGTTCCCTTGAATAACCCAACTAGATGACAGTCATTCGATTCTGTTCCCCTGAATAACCCCACTAGAGGACAGTCATTCTTTTCTGTTCCCCTGAATAACCCCACTAGATGACAGTCATTCTATTCTGTTACCCTGAATAACCCCCCTTGAGGACAGTCATTCTATTCTGTTCCCCTAAATAACACACTAGATGACAGTCATTCTGTTCCCCTGAATAACCCCACTAGAGGACAGTCATTCTACTATGTTCCCCTGAATAACCCCACTAGATGACAGTCATTCTATTCTGTTCCATTGAATAACCCCTCTAGATGACAGTCATTCTATTTTGTTCCCCTGAATAACCCCACTAGAGGATAGTCATTCTATTCTAATCCCCTAAATAACCCACTAGATGACAGTCATTCTATTCTGTTCCCCTGAATAACCCCGCTAGATGACAGTCATTATGTTCCCCTGAATAACCCCACTAGATGACAGTCATTATATTCTGTTCCCCTGAATAACCCCACTAGATGACAGTCACTCTGTTCCCCTGAATAACCCCACTAGATGACATTCATTCTGTCCCCTGAATAACCCCACTAGATGACAGTCATTCTATTCTGTTCCCCTGAATAACCCCACTAGATGACAGTCATTATGTTCCCCTGAATAACCCCACTAGATGACAGTCATTATATTCTGTTCCCCTGAATAACCCCACTAGATGACAGTCATTCTGTCCCCTGAATAACCCCACTAGATGACAGTCATTCTATTCTGTTCCCCTGAATAACCCCGCTAGATGACATTCATTCTGTTCCCCTGAATAACCCCACTAGATGACAGTCATTCTATTATGTTCCCCTAAAGAACCCCACTAGATGACAGTCATTCAGTTCACCTGAATAACCCCACTAGATGACAGTCATTCTGTCCCCTGAATAACCCATCTAGATGACAGTCATTCTTTTCTGTTCCCCTGAATAACCACACTAGAGGACAGTCATTCTGTTCCCCTGAATAACCCAACGAGAGGACAGTCATTCTATTCTGTTCCCCTGCATAACCCCACTAGAGGACAGTCATTCTGTTCCCCTGAATAACCCCACTAGATGACAGCCATTCTGTTCCCTTGAATAACCCCACTAAAGGACAGTCATTCTATTCTGTTCCCCTGAATAAGCCCACTAGATGACAGTCATTCTATTCTGTTCTCCTGAATAACCCCACTAGAGGACAGTCATTCTATTCCGTTTCCCTGAATAACCCCACTAGAGGACAGTCATTTTGTTCCCCTGAAATAACCCCACTAGAGGACAGTGATTCTGGTCCCCTGAATAACCCCACTAGAGGACAGTCATTCTGTTCCCCTGAATAACCCCACTAGATGACAGTCATTCTGTTCCCCTGAATAACCCCACTAGAGTACAGTCATTCTATTCTGTTCCCTTGAATAACCCAACTAGATGACAGTCATTCTATTCTGTTACCCTGAATAACCCCCCTAGAGGACAGTCATTCTATTCTGTTCCCCTGAATAACCCCACTAGAGGACAGTCATTCTGTTCCCCTGAATAACCCAACTAGATGACAGTCATTCTGTTCCCCTGAATAACCCCACTAGAGTACAGTCATTCTATTCTGTTCCCTTGAATAACCCAACTAGATGACAGTCATTCTATTCTGTTACCCTGAATAACCCCCCTAGAGGACAGTCATTCTATTCTGTTCCCCTGAATAACCCCACTAGAGGACAGTCATTCTATTCTGTTCCCCTGAATAACCCCACTAGATGACAGTCATTCTGTTCCCCTGAATAACCCCACAAGAGGACAGTCATTCAGTTCCCCTGAATAACCCCACTAGAGGACAGTCATTCTGTTCCCCTGAATAACCCCACTAGATGACAGTCATTCTATTCTGTTCCATTGAATAACCCCTCTAGATGACAGTCATTCTATTCTGTTCCCCTGAATAACCCCACTAGAGGATAGTCATTCTATTCTAATCCCCTAAATAACCCACTAGATGACAGTCATTCTATTCTGTTCCATTGAATAACCCCTCTAGATGACAGTCATTCTATTCTGTTCCCCTGAATAACCCCACTAGATGACAGTCATTCTGTTCCCCTGAATAACCCCACTAGATGACAGTCATTCTATTCTGTTCCCCTGAATAACCCCACTAGATGACAGTCATTCTGTTCACCTGAATAACCCCACTAGATGACAGTCATTCTGTCCCCTGAATAACCCCTCTAGATGACAGTCATTCTATTCTGTTCCTCTGAATAACCCCACTAGAGGACAGTCATTCTGTTCCCCTGAATAACCCAACGAGAGAACAGTCATTCTATTCTGTTCCCCTGAATACCCCCCTAGAGGACAGTCATTCTATTCCGTTTCCCTGAATAACCCCACTAGAGGACAGTCATTTTGTTCCCCTGAAAACCCCACTAGAGGACAGTCATTCTGTTCCCCTGAATAACCCCACTAGAGGACAGTCATTCTGTTCCCCTGAATAACCCCACTAGAGGACAGTCATTCTATTCTGTTCCCTTGAATAACCCCACTAGATGACAGTCATTCTATTCTGTTCCCCTGAATAACCCCACTAGAGGACAGTCATTCTTTTCTGTTCCCCTGAATAACCCCACTAGATGACAGTCATTCTATTCTGTTACCCTGAATAACCCCCCTTGAGGACAGTCATTCTATTCTGTTCCCCTAAATAACACACTAGATGACAGTCATTCTGTTCCCCTGAATAACCCCACTAGAGGACAGTCATTCTACTATGTTCCCCTGAATAACCCCACTAGATGACAGTCATTCTATTCTGTTCCATTGAATAACCCCTCTAGATGACAGTCATTCTATTTTGTTCCCCTGAATAACCCCACTAGAGGACAGTCATTCTATTCTAATCCCCTAAATAACCCACTAGATGACAGTCATTCTATTCTGTTCCCCTGAATAACCCCTCTAGATGACAGTCATTCTATTCTGTTCACCTGAATAACCCCACTAGAGGACAGTCATTTTGTTCCCCTGAATAACCCAACTAGAGGACAGTCATTCTATTCTGTTCCCCTGAATAACCCCACTAGAGGACAGTCATTCTGTTCCCCTGAATAACCCCACTAGATGACAGTCATTCTGTTCCCCTGAATAACCCCACTAGAGGACAGTCATTCTATTCTGTTCCCTTGAATAACCCAACTAGATGACAGTCATTCGATTCTGTTCCCCTGAATAACCCCACTAGAGGACAGTCATTCTTTTCTGTTCCCCTGAATAACCCCACTAGATGACAGTCATTCTATTCTGTTACCCTGAATAACCCCGCTAGATGACAGTCATTATGTTCCCCTGAATAACCCCACTAGATGACAGTCATTATATTCTGTTCCCCTGAATAACCCCACTAGATGACAGTCATTCTATTCTGTTCCATTGAATAACCCCTCTAGATGACAGTCATTCTATTCTGTTCCCCTGAATAACCCCACTAGAGGATAGTCATTCTATTCTAATCCCCTAAATAACCCACTAGATGACAGTCATTCTATTCTGTTCCCCTGAATAACCCCGCTAGATGACAGTCATTATGTTCCCCTGAATAACCCCACTAGATGACAGTCATTATATTCTGTTCCCCTGAATAACCCCACTAGATGACAGTCACTCTGTTCCCCTGAATAACCCCACTAGATGACATTCATTCTGTCCCCTGAATAACCCCACTAGATGACAGTCATTCTATTCTGTTCCCCTGAATAACCCCACTAGATGACAGTCATTCTGTTCCCCTGAATAACCCCACTAGATGACAGTCATTCTATTCTGTTCCCCTGAATAACCCCACTAGATGACAGTCATTCTGTCCCCTGAATAACCCCACTAGATGACAGTCATTCTATTCTGTTCCCCTGAATAACCCCGCTAGATGACATTCATTCTGTTCCCCTGAATAACCCCACTAGATGACAGTCATTCTATTCTGTTCCCCTAAAGAACCCCACTAGATGACAGTCATTCTGTTCACCTGAATAACCCCACTAGATGACAGTCATTCTGTCCCCTGAATAACCCCTCTAGATGACAGTCATTCTATTCTGTTCCCCTGAATAACCCCACTAGAGGACAGTCATTCTGTTCCCCTGAATAACCCAACGAGAGGACAGTCATTCTATTCTGTTCCCCTGCATAACCCCACTAGAGGACAGTCATTCTGTTCCCCTGAATAACCCCACTAGATGACAGTCATTCTGTTCCCTTGAATAACCCCACTAGAGGACAGTCATTCTATTCTGTTCCCCTGAATAAGCCCACTAGATGACAGTCATTCTATTCTGTTCTCCTGAATAACCCCACTAGAGGACAGTCATTCTATTCCGTTTCCCTGAATAACCCCACTAGAGGACAGTCATTTTGTTCCCCTGAAATAACCCCACTAGAGGACAGTGATTCTGTTCCCCTGAATAACCCCACTAGAGGACAGTCATTCTGTTCCCCTGAATAACCCCACTAGATGACAGTCATTCTTTGTTCCCTTGAATAACCCCACTAGAGTACAGTCATTCTATTCTGTTCCCCTGAATAACCCAACTAGATGACAGTCATTCTATTCTGTTACCCTGAATAACCCCCCTAGAGGACAGTCATTCTATTCTGTTCCCCTGAATAACCCCACTAGAGGACAGTCATTCTGTTCCCCTGAATAACCCCACTAGATGACAGTCATTCTGTTCCCCTGAATAACCCCACTAGAGTACAGTCATTCTATTCTGTTCCCTTGAATAACCCAACTAGATGACAGTCATTCTATTCTGTTCCCCTGAATAACCCCCTAGAGGACAGTCATTCTATTCTGTTCCCCTGAATAACCCCACTAGAGGACAGTCATTCTATTCTGTTCCCCTGAATAACCCCACTAGATGACAGTCATTCTGTTCCCCTGAATAACCCCACAAGAGGACAGTCATTCAGTTCCCCTGAATAACCCCACTAGAGGACAGTCATTCTGTTCCCTGAATAACCCCACTAGATGACAGTCATTCTATTCTGTTCCATTGAATAACCCCTCTAGATGACAGTCATTCTATTCTGTTCCCCTGAATAACCCCACTAGAGGATAGTCATTCTATTCTAATCCCCTAAATAACCCACTAGATGACAGTCATTCTATTCTGTTCCCCTGAATAACCCCGCTAGATGACAGTCATTATGTTCCCCTGAATAACCCCACTAGATGACAGTCATTCTGTCCCCTGAATAACCCCACTAGATGACAGTCATTCTATTCTGTTCCCCTGAATAACCCCGCTAGATGACATTCATTCTGTTCCCCTGAATAACCCCACTAGATGACAGTCATTCTATTCTGTTCCCCTGAATAACCCCACTAGATGACAGTCATTCTGTTCACCTGAATAACCCCACTAGATGACAGTCATTCTGTCCCCTGAATAACCCCTCTAGATGACAGTCATTCTATTCTGTTCCCCTGAATAACCCCACTAGAGGACAGTCATTCTGTTCCCCTGAATAACCCAACGAGAGGACAGTCATTCTATTCTGTTCCCCTGAATAACCCCACTAGAGGACAGTCATTCTGTTCCCCTGAATAACCCCACTAGATGACAGTCATTCTATTCCGTTTCCCTGAATAACCCCACTAGATGACAGTCATTCTATTCTGTTCCCCTGAATACCCCCACTAGAGGACAGTCATTCTATTCCGTTTCCCTGAATAACCCCACTAGAGGACAGTCATTTTGTTCCCCTGAAAAACCCCACTAGAGGACATTGATTCTGGTCCCCTGAATAACCCCACTAGAGGACAGTCATTCTGTTCCCCTGAATAACCCCACTAGATGACAGTCATTCTGTTCCCCTGAATAACCCCACTAGAGGACAGTCATTCTATTCTGTTCCCTTGAATAACCCCACTAGATGACAGTCATTCTATTCTGTTCCCCTGAATAACCCCACTAGAGGACAGTCATTCTTTTCTGTTCCCCTGAATAACCCCACTAGATGACAGTCATTCTATTCTGTTACCCTGAATAACCCCCTTTGAGGACAGTCATTCTATTCTGTTCCCCTGAATAACCCTACTCGATGACAGTCATTCTATTCTGTTCCCCTAAATAACACACTAGATGACAGTCATTCTGTTCCCCTGAATAACCCCACTAGAGGACAGTCATTCTACTATGTTCCCCTGAATAACCCCACTAGATGACAGTCATTCTATTCTGTTCCATTGAATAACCCCTCTAGATGACAGTCATTCTATTTTGTTCCCCTGAATAACCCCACTAGAGGATAGTCATTCTATTCTAATCCCCTAAATAACCCACTAGATGACAGTCATTCTATTCTGTTCCCCTGAATAACCCCGCTAGATGACAGTCATTATGTTCCCCTGAATAACCCCACTAGATGACAGTCATTATATTCTGTTCCCCTGAATAACCCCACTAGATGACAGTCATTCTGTTCCCCTGAATAACCCCACTAGATGACATTCATTCTGTCCCCTGAATAACCCCACTAGATGACAGTCATTCTATTCTGTTCCCCTGAATAACCCCACTAGATGACAGTCATTATGTTCCCCTGAATAACCCCACTAGATGACAGTCATTCTATTCTGTTCCCCTGAATAACCCCACTAGATGACAGTCATTCTGTTCCCCTGAATAACCCCACTAGATGACAGTCATTCTGTCCCCTGAATAACCCCACTAGATGACAGTCATTCTATTCTGTTCCCCTGAATAACCCCACTAGATGACAGTCATTCTGTTCCCCTGAATAACCCCACTAGATGACAGTCATTCTGTTCCCCTGAATAACCCCACTAGATGACAGTCATTCTGTCCCCTGAATAACCCCACTAGATGACAGTCATTCTTTTGTTCCCCTGAATAACCCCACTAGATGACAGTCATTCTATTCTGTTCTCCCTGAATAACCCCACTAGATGATAGTCATTCTGTTCTATCCCCTGAATAACCCCACTAGATGACAGTCATTCTATTCTGTTCCCTTGAATAACCCCACTAGATGACAGTCATTCTATTCTGTTCCCCTGAATAACCCCACTAGATGACAGTCATTCTATTCTGTTCCCCTGAATAACCCCACTAGATGAGAGTCATTCTATTCTGTTCCCCTGAATAACCCCACTAGATGACAGTCATTCTGTTCCCCTGAATAACCCCACTAGATGACAGTCATTCTATTCTGTTCCCTGAATAACCCCACTAGATGACAGTCATTCTATTCTGTTCCCTGAATAACCCCACTAGATGACAGTCATTCTATTCTGTTCCCCTGAATAACCCCACTAGATGATAGTCATTCTATTCTATCCCCTGAATAACCCCACTAGATGACAGTCATTCTATTCTGTTCCCCTGAATAACCCCGCTAGATGATAGTCATTTGTTCCCCTGAATAACCCCACTAGATGACAGTCATTCTCTGTTCCCCTGAATAACCCCACTAGATGACAGTCATTCTATTCGTTCCCCTGAATAACCCCACTAGATGACATTCATTCTGTTCCCCTGAATAACCCCACTAGATGACAGTCATTCTATTCTGTTCCCCTGAATAACCCCACTAGATGACAGTCATTCTGTTCCCCTGAATAACCCCACTAGATGACAGTCATTCTGTTCCCTGAATAACCCCTCTAGATGACAGTCATTCTATTCTGTTCCCCTGAATAACCCCACTAGAGGACAGTCATTCTGTTCCCCTGAATAACCCAACGAGAGAACAGTCATTCTATTCTGTTCCCCTGAATAACCCCACTAGAGGACAGTCATTCTGTTCCCCTGAATAACCCCACTAGATGACAGTCATTCTATTCCGTTTCCCTGAATAACCCCACTAGATGACAGTCATTCTATTCTGTTCCCCTGAATACCCCCACTAGAGGACAGTCATTCTATTCCGTTTCCCTGAATAACCCCACTAGAGGACAGTCATTTTGTTCCCCTGAAAAACCCCACTAGAGGACAGTGATTCTGGTCCCCTGAATAACCCCACTAGAGGACAGTCATTCTGTTCCCCTGAATAACCCCACTAGAGGACAGTCATTCTATTCTGTTCCCTTGAATAACCCAACTAGATGACAGTCATTCTATTCTGTTCCCCTGAATAACCCCACTAGAGGACAGTCATTCTTTTCTGTTCCCCTGAATAACCCCACTAGATGACAGTCATTCTATTCTGTTACCCTGAATAACCCCCCTTGAGGACAGTCATTCTATTCTGTTCCCCTGAATAACCCTACTCGATGACAGTCATTCTATTCTGTTCCCCTAAATAACACACTAGATGACAGTCATTCTGTTCCCCTGAATAACCCCACTAGAGGACAGTCATTCTACTATGTTCCCCTGAATAACCCCACTAGATGACAGTCATTCTATTCTGTTCCATTGAATAACCCCTCTAGATGACAGTCATTCTATTCTGTTCCCCTGAATAACCCCACTAGAGGATAGTCATTCTATTCTAATCCCCTAAATAACCCACTAGATGACAGTCATTCTATTCTGTTCCCCTGAATAACCCCGCTAGATGACAGTCATTATGTTCCCCTGAATAACCCCACTAGATGACAGTCATTATATTCTGTTCCCCTGAATAACCCCACTAGATGACAGTCACTCTGTTCCCCTGAATAACCCCACTAGATGACATTCATTCTGTCCCCTGAATAACCCCACTAGATGACAGTCATTCTATTCTGTTCCCCTGAATAACCCCACTAGATGACAGTCATTATGTTCCCCTGAATAACCCCACTAGATGACAGTCATTATATTCTGTTCCCCTGAATAACCCCACTAGATGACAGTCATTCTGTTATCCTGAATAACCCCACTAGATGACAGTCATTCTGTCCTCTGAATAACCCCACTAGATGACAGTCATTCTATTCTGTTCCCCTGAATAACCCCGCTAGATGACATTCATTCTGTTCCCCTGAATAACCCCACTAGATGACAGTCATTCTATTATGTTCCCCTAAAGAACCCCACTAGATGACAGTCATTCAGTTCACCTGAATAACCCCACTAGATGACAGTCATTCTGTCCCCTGAATAACCCATCTAGATGACAGTCATTCTATTCTGTTCCGCTGAATAACCACACTAGAGGACAGTCATTCTGTTCCCCTGAATAACCCAACGAGAGGACAGTCATTCTATTCTGTTCCCCTGCATAACCCCACTAGAGGACAGTCATTCTGTTCCCCTGAATAACCCCACTAGATGACAGTCATTCTGTTCCCTTGAATAACCCCACTAAAGGACAGTCATTCTATTCTGTTCCCCTGAATAAGCCCACTAGATGACAGTCATTCTATTCTGTTCTCCTGAATAACCCCACTAGAGGACAGTCATTCTATTCCGTTTCCCTGAATAACCCCACTAGAGGACAGTCATTTTGTTCCCCTGAAAAACCCCACTAGAGGACAGTGATTCTGTTCCCCTGAATAACCCCACTAGAGGACAGTCATTCTGTTCCCCTGAATAACCCCACTAGATGACAGTCATTCTGTTCCCCTGAATAACCCCACTAGAGTACAGTCATTCTATTCTGTTCCCTTGAATAACCCAACTAGATGACAGTCATTCTATTCTGTTACCCTGAATAACCCCCCTAGAGGACAGTCATTCTATTCTGTTCCCCTGAATAACCCTACTCGATGACAGTCATTCTATTCTGTTCCCCTAAATAACACACTAGATGACAATCATTCTGTTCCCCTGAATAGCCCCACTAGAGGACAGTCATTCTTCTCTGTTCCCCTGAATAACCCCACTAGAGGACAGTCATTCTGTTCCCCTGAATAACCCCACTAGAGGACAGTCATTCTGTTCTGTTCCCCTGAATAACCCCACTAGATGACAGTCATTCTATTCTGTTCCCCTGAATAACCCCCACTAGATGACAGTCATTCTGTTCCCCTGAATAACCCCACTACACGACAGTCATTCTGTTCCCCTGAATAACCCCACTAGATGACAGTCATTCTGTTCCCATGAAAAACCCCACTAGATGACAGTCATTCTGTTCCCCTGAATAACCCCACTAGAGGACACTCATTCTATTCTGTTCCCCTGAATAACCCTACTCGATGACAGTCATTCTATTCTGTTCCCCTGAATAACCCCACTAGAGGACAGTCATTCTATTCTGTTCCCCTGAATAAGCCCACTAGATGACAGTCATTCTATTCTGTTCTCCTGAATAACCCCACTAGAGGACAGTCATTCTATTCCGTTTCCCTGAATAACCCCACTAGAGGACAGTCATTTTGTTCCCCTGAATAACCCCACTAGAGGACAGTCATTCTATTCTGTTCCCCTGAATAAGCCCACTAGATGACAGTCATTCTATTCTGTTCTCCTGAATAACCCCACTAGAGGACAGTCATTCTATTCCGTTTCCCTGAATAACCCCACTAGAGGACAGTCATTTTGTTCCCCTGAAAAACCCCACTAGAGGACAGTGATTCTGGTCCCCTGAATAACCCCACTAGAGGACAGTCATTCTGTTCCCCTGAATAACCCCACTAGATGACAGTCATTCTGTTCCCCTGAATAACCCCACTAGAGTACAGTCATTCTATTCTGTTCCCTTGAATAACCCAACTAGATGACAGTCATTCTATTCTGTTACCCTGAATAACCCCCCTAGAGGACAGTCATTCTATTCTGTTCCCCTGAATAACCCTACTCGATGACAGTCATTCTATTCTGTTCCCCTAAATAACACACTAGATGACAATCATTCTGTTCCCCTGAATAGCCCCACTAGAGGACAGTCATTCTACTCTGTTCCCCTGAATAACCCCACTAGAGGACAGTCATTCTGTTCCCCTGAATAACCCCACTAGAGGACAGTCATTCTGTTCTGTTCCCCTGAATAACCCCACTAGATGACAGTCATTCTATTCTGTTCCCCTGAATAACCCCCACTAGATGACAGTCATTCTGTTCCCCTGAATAACCCCACTAGATGACAGTCATTCTGTTCCCCTGAATAACCCCACTAGAGTACAGTCATTCTATTCTGTTCCCTTGAATAACCCAACTAGATGACAGTCATTCTATTCTGTTACCCTGAATAACCCCCCTAGAGGACAGTCATTCTATTCTGTTCCCCTGAATAACCCTACTCGATGACAGTCATTCTATTCTGTTCCCCTGAATAACACACTAGATGACAGTCATTCTGTTCCCCTGAATAGCCCCACTAGAGGACAGTCATTCTTCTCTGTTCCCCTGAATAAGCTCACTAGAGGACAGTCATTCTGTTCCCCTGAATAACCCCACTAGAGGACAGTCATTCTGTTCTGTTCCCCTGAATAACCCCACTAGATGACAGTCATTCTATTCTGTTCCCCTGAATAACCCCCACTAGATGACAGTCATTCTGTTCCCCTGAATAACCCCACTACACAACAGTCATTCTGTTCCCCTGAATAACCCCACTAGATGACAGTCATTCTGTTCCCATGAAAAACCCCACTAGATGACAGTCATTCTGTTCCCCTGAATAACCCCACTAGAGGACACTCATTCTATTCTGTTCCCCTGAATAACCCTACTCGATGACAGTCATTCTATTCTGTTCCCCTGAATAACCCCACTAGAGGACAGTCATTCTATTCTGTTCCCCTGAATAACCCCACTAGATGACAGTCATTCTATTCTGTTCCCCTGAATAACCCCACTAGAGGACAGTCATTCTATTCCGTTTCCCTGAATAACCCCACTAGAGGACAGTCATTTTGTTCCCCTGAAAAACCCCACTAGAGGACAGTCATTCTATTCTGTTCCCCTGAATAAGCCCACTAGATGACAGTCATTCTATTCTGTTCTCCTGAATAACCCCACTAGAGGACAGTCATTCTATTCCGTTTCCCTGAATAACCCCACTAGAGGACAGTCATTTTGTTCCCCTGAAAAACCCCACTAGAGGACAGTGATTCTGGTCCCCTGAATAACCCCACTAGAGGACAGTCATTCTGTTCCCCTGAATAACCCCACTAGATGACAGTCATTCTGTTCCCCTGAATAACCCCACTAGAGTACAGTCATTCTATTCTGTTCCCTTGAATAACCCAACTAGATGACAGTCATTCTATTCTGTTACCCTGAATAACCCCCCCTAGAGGACAGTCATTCTATTCTGTTCCCCTGAATAACCCTACTCGATGACAGTCATTCTATTCTGTTCCCCTAAATAACACACTAGATGACAATCATTCTGTTCCCCTGAATAGCCCCACTAGAGGACAGTCATTCTTCTCTGTTCCCCTGAATAAGCTCACTAGAGGACAGTCATTCTGTTCCCCTGAATAACCCCACTAGAGGACAGTCATTCTGTTCTGTTCCCCTGAATAACCCCACTAGATGACAGTCATTCTATTCTGTTCCCCTGAATAACCCCCACTAGATGACAGTCATTCTGTTCCCCTGAATAACCCCACTAGATGACAGTCATTCTGTTCCCCTGAATAACCCCACTAGAGTACAGTCATTCTATTCTGTTCCCTTGAATAACCCAACTAGATGACAGTCATTCTATTCTGTTACCCTGAATAACCCCCCTAGAGGACAGTCATTCTATTCTGTTCCCCTGAATAACCCTACTCGATGACAGTCATTCTATTCTGTTCCCCTAAATAACACACTAGATGACAGTCATTCTGTTCCCCTGAATAGCCCCACTAGAGGACAGTCATTCTTCTCTGTTCCCCTGAATAAGCTCACTAGAGGACAGTCATTCTGTTCCCCTGAATAACCCCACTAGAGGACAGTCATTCTGTTCTGTTCCCCTGAATAACCCCACTAGATGACAGTCATTCTATTCTGTTCCCCTGAATAACCCCCACTAGATGACAGTCATTCTGTTCCCCTGAATAACCCCACTACACAACAGTCATTCTGTTCCCCTGAATAACCCCACTAGATGACAGTCATTCTGTTCCCATGAAAAACCCCACTAGATGACAGTCATTCTGTTCCCCTGAATAACCCCACTAGAGGACACTCATTCTATTCTGTTCCCCTGAATAACCCCACTAGAGGACAGTGTCGTGTCTTTGGGGGTACCATTAAACTGAAGACATGTTTATCAATTAGCTCCCTGTAATTATTTTCACGCGATTAAACTGATTATTCGTTTAATTGTAATTAACTAGGAGATCGGGGCACCAAGGAGAATATTCAGATTACAAAGCTATAATTTTCCTAATATAACTTTCCTGTACTATAATATTATATTCTATTATAGTATAGGCCGATTATCTTCTGGTTTAAATGGTGTATTTTACCTCGAGTCCAGTCTCATTTCAAACGTCGTAAATTGTTGTATCTGCACGAACCCAGTCTTTACTAAAATCATCCATACATCAATTGTCTTAAAATCATTTATTTACTACACTAAGTAATTAACCTCTCTAGGCTAGGCGGGACGAATTCGTCCCACCTACGTAACAGCCACTGCTATCCTGTGGCGCGATTTTCAAAACCTTAAAAATCCTATTACTTCAATTTCTCAAACATATGACTATTTTACAGCCATTTAAAGACAAGACTCTCGTTAATCTAACCACACTGTCCGATTTCAAAAAGGCTTTACAACGAATGCAAAACATTAGATTATGTCAGCAGAGTACCAAGCCAGAAATAATCAGACACCCATTTTTCAAGCCAGCATATAATGTCACCAAAACCCAGAAGACAGCTAAATGCAGCACTCACCTTTGATGATCTTCATCAGATGACAACCCTAGGACATTATGTTATACAATACATGCATGTTTTGTTCAATCAAGTTCATATTTATATCAAAAACCAGCTTTTTACATTAGCATGTGACGTTCAGAACTAGCAAACTTCCAGGGAATTACTCACGATAAACGTTCACAAAAAGCATAACAATTATTTTAAGAATTATAGATACAGACCTCCTCTATGCACTCGATATGTCCGATTTTAAAATAGCTTTTTGGTGAAAGCACATTTTGCAATATTCTAAGTACATAGCCCAGGCATCTCGGGCTCGCTATTTAGACACCCGGCAAGTTTAGCACTCACCATAATCATATTTACTATTATAAAAGTTTGATTACCTTTTGTTGTCTTCGTCAGAATACACACCCAGGACTGCTACTTCAATAACAAATGTTGGTTTGGTCCAAAATAATCCATCGTTATATCCGAATAGCGGCGTTTTGTTCGTGCGTTCCAGACACTATCCGAAATAGTAAAGAAGTGTCGCGCGCATGGCGCAATTCGTGACAATAAAATTCTAAGTATTCCATTACCGTACTTCGAAGCATGTCAACCGCTGTTTAAAATCAATTTTTACGACATTTTTCTCGTAGAAAAGCGATAATATTCCGACAGGGAATCTCCTTTTCGGCAAACAGAGGAAGAAATCCCAATGGCGGGGGCGGTCGGGGTCACGCGCATAAGCCAGTGTCTCTTGATCGGCCACTTGAGAAAGGCGATAATGTGTTTCAGCCTGGTGGCTGGAATGACGACATTCTGTTATTTCCCGGGCTCTGAGAGCCTATGGAAGACGTGGGAAGTGTCACGTTAGAGCAGAGATCCTTAGTAAATGATAGAGATGGAAAACAAGTTCAAGAAATGGTCAGACAGGCCACTTCCTGTAAAGGAATCTCTCAGGTTTTGACCTGCCATTTGAGTTCTGTTATACTCACAGACACCATTCAAACAGTTTTAGAAAATTTAGGGTGTTTTCTATCCATATGTAATAAGTATATGCATATTCTAGTTACTGGGTAGGAGTGGTAACCAGATTAATTCGGGTATGTTTTTTATCCAGCCGTGTCAATACTGCCCCCTATCCTAAACAGGTTAACAGAAAACATACAAACAGTAATTATCGTCACAAAGGATTGGTAGAGGAATGTGCCCTTGTGGGCTAAACAGGCAGGTCGGCCTGTTGAACAATGGATCATAAAAGGTCAGCTGTGGCACACAGAGTTCATTAATATTAACAATTGACAATTGAAGGCTCGCTCATTCGGGAACAATTGCAATCAATATATATTACGCTCATGTGTCGTCGAGATCCTTGTTCGAGCGTCGTTCTGATGGAGAGTCTCTCTCTCGGTTAGAATGGATCTTTCAAAGCGACATTCATTAATGTCGTTATAGAATGGATGTTTCGTTGGTCTTCGCGTTCAATGATATAATTTACTTAGCTGCAGACTAATAATTAATATCAAAGACTTGTTCTTATTCTGTCGGTCTCGATAGTCTAAAAGTTAACCACGTGGTGTAGTTCACTTTCAGTAGAGGAATTGGATGGTAAAACCTATTGGCCATGGAGTGGAGGCCTGGTCTAAAGAAATGTAAATCAGGGAGGGTTTTATAGTGACCCTTGAACAGGTTTGTCAAATGACGCCTGGTCCTGTATGTGTCCCTGGGGGCGTGCCTATGACTGAGTTAGACTTGGTTACAGAAATACAATTCTATCACATTACATCAGTACATAGCATCTCAATGTATTACAAAAGCTTTATCCTTATTAATACATTCTATACAACCATTATGATGCAAGTCTAAAGCTGAGGCTATTATATAAACAGTTTTATGGTAATATGGCTATATTGTCTCTTCTGAGCATCACAAAATTGTACCAAGCGGATCAGTTCGTAGCTGGATTCTTCACCAATCTTCCATACCTTCTCCAGAACACACATGTCGCTTGGCTCCCCAATTCTGTGAGTTGGAAGAATTTCCTGTGTCTCTCTATGGGCCATGTGGCCAGAGACTGTCCAGGAATTTTAGAGTTTTTACAACCCTTTCACACAGGGCCTGGGTTGGGGGGAAGGTAAGTTGGGTGGTGGTGCAAAAGGGAGGGGGTCAACTGTCCTCCCTGTACCAAAAGAGGCCAACGTCATGACAACAGTCATTCTATTCTGTTCCCCTGAGTAACCCTACTCGATGACAGTCATTCTATTCTGTTCCCCTAAATAACCCACAAGATGACATTCAGTCTGTTCCCCTGAATAACCCCGCTAGAGGACAGTCATTCTATTCTGTTCCCCTGAATAACCCCACTACATGACAGTCATTCTGTTCCCCTGAATAACCCCACTAGAGGACAGTCATTCTGTTCTGTTCCCTGAATAACCCCACTAGAGGACAGTCATTCTGTTCTGTTCCCCTGAATAACCCCACTAGATGACAGTCATTCTATTCTGTTCCCCTGCATAACCCCACTAGATGACAGTCATTCTGTTCCCCTGAATAACCCCACTACACGACAGTCATTCTGTTCCCCTGAATAACCCCACTAGATGACAGTCATTCAGTTCCCATGACAAACCCCACTAGAGGACAGTCATTCTATTCTGTTCCCCTGAATAACCCCACTAGATGACAGTCATTCTGTTCCCCTGAATAACCCCACTAGAGGACAGTCATTCTATTCTGTTCCACTGAATAAACCCACTAGATGACAGTCATTCTATTCTGTTCCCCTGAATAACCCCACTAGAGGACAGTCATTCTATTCTGTTCCCCTGAATAACCCTACTCGATGACAGTCATTCTATTCTGTTCCCCTAAATAACCCACTAGATGACAATCATTCTGTTCCCCTGAATAACCCGCTAGAGGACAGTCATTCTATTCTGTTCCCCTGAATAACCCCACTAGATGACAGTCATTCTATTTTTTTCCCCTGAATAACCCCACTAGATGACAGTCATTCTGTTCCCCTGAATAACCCCACTAGACGACAGTCATTCTGTTCACCTGAATAACCCCACTAGAGGACAGTCATTCTATTCTGTTCCCCTGAATAAGCCCACTAGATGACAGTCATTCTATTCTGTTACCCTGAATAACCCCACTAGAGGAGAGTCATTCTATTCTGTTCCCCTGAATAACCCTACTCGATGACAGTCATTCTATTCTGTTCCCCTAAATAACACACTAGATGACAGTCATTCTGTTCCACTGAATAACCCCACTAGAGGACAGTCATTCTTTTCTGTTCCCCTGAATAAGCCCACTAGAGGACAGTCATTCTGTTCCCTGAATAACCCCACTAGAGGACAGTCATTCTGTTTCCCTGAATAACCCCACTACACGACAGTCATTCTGTTTCCCTGAATAAACCCACTAGATGACAGTGATTCTGTTCCACTGAATAACCCCACTAGACTACAGTCATTCTGTTCACCTGAATAACCCAACTAGATGACAGTCATTCTATTCTGTTCCCCTGAATAATCCCACTAGAGAACAGTCATTCTATTCTGTTCCCCTGAAAAACCCCACTAGAAGACACTCATTCTATTCTGTTCTCCTGAATAGCCCCACTAGAGGACAGTCATTCTGTTCCCCTGAATAACCCTACTAGAAGACAGTCATTCTATTCTGTTCCCTTGAATAACCCAACTAGATGACAGTCATTCTATTCTGTTCCCCTGAATAACCCCACTAGAGGACAGTCATTCTATTCTGTTCCCCTGGATAACCCCACTAGAGGACAGTCATTCTGTTCTGTTCCCCTGGATAACCCCACTAGAGGACAGTCATTCTGTTCCCCTGAATAACCCCACTAGATGACAGTCATTCTATTCTGTTCCCATGAATAACCCCACTAGAGGACAGTCATTCTGTTCACCTGAATAACCCCACTAGAGGACAGTCATTCTATTCTGTTCCCCTGAATAACCCCACTAGAGGACAGTCATTCTATTCTGTTCCCCTGAATAACCCCTCTAGATGACAGTCATTCTATTATGTTCCCCTGAATAACCCCACTAGAGGACAGTCATTCTGTTACCTTGAATAACCCCACTAGAGGACAGTCATTCTGTTCCCCTGAATAACCCCACTAGAAGACACTCATTCTATTCTGTTCCCCTGAAAAACCCCACTAGAAGACACTCATTCTATTCTGCTCCCCTGAATAGCCCACTAGAGGACAGTCATTCTGTTCCCCTGAATAACCCTACTAGAAGACAGTCATTCTATTCTGTTCCCCTGAAAAACCCCTGTAGATGACAGTCATTCTGTTCCCTTGAATAACCCCACTAGAGCACAGTCATTCTGTTCCCCTGAATAACCCCACTAGATGACAGTCATTCTGTTCCCTTGAATAACCCCACTAGATGACAGTCATTCTGTCCCCTGAATAACCCCACTAGATGACAGTCATTCTATTCTGTTCCCCTGAATAACCCCACTAGATGACAGTCATTCTATTCTGTTCCCCTGAATAACCCCACTAGAGGACAGTCATTCTGTTCACCTGAATAACCCCACTAGAGGACAGTCATTCTATTATGTTCCCCTGAATAACCCCACTAGAGGACAGTCATGCTATTCTGTTCCCCTGAATAACCCCTCTAGATGACAGTCATTCTATTATGTTCCCCTGAATAACCCCACTCGATGACAGTCATTCTGTTCCCCTGAATAACCCCACTAGATGACAGTCATTCTGTCCCCTGAATAACCCCACTAGATGACATTCATTCTGTTCCCCTGAATAACCCCACTAGATGACAGTCATTCTATTCTGTTACATTGAATAACCCCTCTAGATGACAGTCATTCTATTCTGTTCCCCTGAATAACCCACTAGATGACAGTCATTCTATTATGTTCCCCTGAATAACCCCGCTAGATGACAGTCATTATGTTCCCCTGAATAACCCCACTAGATGACAGTCATTCTATTCTGTTCCCCTGAATAACCCCACTAGATGACAGTCATTCTGTTCCCCTGAATAACCCCACTAGATGACAGTCATTCTGTTCCCTTGAATAACCCCACTAGAGGACAGTCATTCTATTATGTTCCCCTGAATAACCCCACTAGAGGACAGTCATTATTTTCTGTTCCCCTGAATAACCCCACTAGATGACAGTCATTCTATTCTGTTACCCTGAATAACCCCCCTAGAGGACAGTCATTCTATTCTGTTCCCCTGAATAACCCCACTAGAGGACAGTCATTCTTTTCTGTTCCCCTGAATAACCCCACCTGATGACAGTCATTCTATTCTGTTCCCCTGAATAACCCCACTAGATGACAGTCATTCTGTTCACCTGAATAACCCCACAAGATGACAGTCATTCTGTCCCCTGAATAACCCCTCTAGATGACAGTCATTCTATTATGTTCCCCTGAATAACCCCACTAGAGGACAGTCATTCTATTCTAATCCCCTAAATAACCCACTAGATGACAGTCATTCTATTCTGTTCCCCTGAATAACCCCTCTAGATGACAGTCATTCTATTCTGTTCCCCTGAATAACCCCACTAGAGGGCATACATTCTGTTCCCCTGAATAACCCCACTAGAGGACAGTCATTTATTTCTAATCCCCTGAATAACCCCACTAGAGGACAGTCATTCAATTCCGTTCCCCTGAATAACCCCACTAGAGGACAGTCATTTTGTTCCCCTGAAAAACCCCACTAGAGGACAGTGATTCTGTTCCCCTGAATAAGCCCACTAGATGATAGTCATTCTATTCTGTTCCCCTGAATAACCCCACTAGAGGACAGTCATTCTATTCCGTTCCCCTGAATAACCCCACTAGAGGACAGTCATTTTGTTCCCCTGAAAAACCCCACTAGAGGACAGTGATTCTGGTCCCCTGAATAACCCCACTAGAGGACAGTCATTCTGATCCCCTGAATAACCCCACTAGATGACAGTCATTCTTTTCCCCTGAATAACCCCACTAGAGGACAGTCATTATATTCTGTTCCCTTGAATGACCCAACTAGATGAAAGTCATTCTATTCTGTTACCCTGAATAACCCCCCCTAGAGGACAGTCATTCTATTCTGTTCCCCTGAATAACCCTACTCGATGACAGTCATTCTATTCTGTTCCCCTAAATAACACACTAGATGACAGTCATTCTGTTCCCCTGAATAACCCCACTAGAGGACAGTCATTCTGTTCCCCTGAATAACCCCACTAGAGGACAGTCATTCTGTTCCCCTGAATAACCCCACTAGAGGACAGTCATTCTGTTCCCTTGAATAACCCCGCTAGAAGACAGTCATTCTGTTCTGTTCCCCTGAATAACCCCACTAGATGACAGTCATTCTATTCTGTTCCCCTGAATAACCCCACTAGATGACAGTCATTCTGTTCCCCTGAATAACCCCACTAGATGACAGTCATTCTGTCCCCTGAATAACCCCACTAGATGACAGTCATTCTGTTCCCCTGAATAACCCCACTAGATGACAGTCATTCTATTCTGTTCCCCTGAATAACCCCACTAGATGACAGTCATTCTATTCTGTTCCCCTGAATAACCCCTCTAGATGACAGTCATTCTATTCTGTTCCCCTGAATAACCCCACTAGAGGACAGTCATTCTGTTCCCCTGAATAACCCCACTAGAGGACAGTCATTCTACTATGTTCCCCTGAATAACCCCACTAGAGGACAGTCATTCTGTTCCCCTGAATAACCCCACTAGAGGACAGTCATTCTGTTCCCTTGAATAACCCCGCTAGAAGACAGTCATTCTGTTCTGTTCCCCTGAATAACCCCACTAGATGACAGTCATTCTATTCTGTTCCCCTGAATAACCCCACTAGATGACAGTCATTCTGTTCCCCTGAATAACCCCACTAGATGACAGTCATTCTGTCCCCTGAATAACCTCACTAGATGACAGTCATTCTGTCCCCTGAATAACCCCACTAGATGACAGTCATTCTATTCCCCTGAATAACCCCACTAGATGACAGTCATTCTAATCTGTTCCCCTGAATAACCCCACTAGATGACAGTCATTCTATTCTGTTCCCCTGAATAACCCCTCTAGATGACAGTCATTCTATTCTGTTCCCCTGAATAACCCCACTAGAGGACAGTCATTCAGTTCCCCTGAATAACCCAACTAGAGGACAGTCATTCTATTATAATCCCCTAAATAACCCACTAGATGACAGTCATTCTATTCTGTTCCCCTGAATAACCCCTCTAGATGACAGTCATTATATTCTGTTCCCCTGAATAACCCCACTAGAGGACAGTCATTCTATTCTAATCCCCTAAATAACCCACTAGATGACAGTCATTCTATTCTGTTCCCCTGAATAACCCCTCTAGATTACAGTCATTCTGTTCACCTGAATAATCCCACTAGAGGACAGTCATTCTATTCTGTTCCCCTGAATAACCCCACTAGATGACAGTCAATCTATTCTGTTCCCCTGAATAACCCCTCTAGATGACAGTCATTCTATTATGTTCCCCTGAATAACCCCACTAGAGGATAGTCATTCTATTCTGTTCCCCTGAATAACCCCTCTAGATGACAGTCATTCTATTCTGTTCCCCTGAATAACCCCACTAGAGGACAGTCATTCTGTTCCCTTGAATAACCCCGCTAGAAGACAGTCATTCTGTTCTGTTCCCCTGAATAACCCCACTAGATGACAGTCATTCTATTCTGTTCCCTTGAATAACCCCACTAGATGACAGTCATTCTGTTACCCTGAATAACCCCACTAGATGACAGTCATTCTGTCCCCTGAATAACCCCACTAGATGAGAGTCATTCTGTTCCCCTGAATAACCCCACTAGATGACAGTCATTCTATTCTGTTCCCCTGAATAACCCCTCTAGATGACAGTCATTCTATTCTGTTCCCCTGAATAACCCCACTAGAGGACAGTCATTCAGTTCCCCTGAATAACCCAACTAGAGGACAGTCATTCTATTATAATCCCCTAAATAACCCACTAGATGACAGTCATTCTATTCTGTTCCCCTGAATAACCCCCCTAGAGGACAGTCATTCTATTCTGTTCCCCTTAATAACCCTACTCGATGACAGTCATTCTATTCTGTTCCCCTAAATAACACACTAGATGACAGTCATTCTGTTCCCCTGAATAACCCCACTAGAGGACAGTCATTCTACTATGTTCCCTTGAATAACCCCACTAGAGGACAGTCATTCTGTTCCCCTGAATAACCCCACTAGAGGACAGTCATTCTGTTCCCTTGAATAACCCCGCTAGAAGACAGTCATTCTGTTCTGTTCCCCTGAATAAGCCCACTAGATGACAGTCATTCTATTCTGTTCCCCTGAATAACCCCACTAGATGACAGTCATTCTGTTCCCCTGAATAACCCCACTAGATGACAGTCATTCTGTCCCCTGAATAACCCCACTAGATGACAGTCATTATGTCCCCTGAATAACCCCACTAGATGACAGTCATTCTATTCCCCTGAATAACCCCACTAGATGACAGTCATTCTATTCTGTTCCCCTGAATAACCCCACTAGATGACAGTCATTCTATTCTGTTCCCCTGAATAACCCCGCTAGATGACAGTCATTCTATTCTGTTCCCCTGAATAACCCCACTAGAGGACAGTCATTCAGTTCCCCTGAATAACCCAACTAGAGGACAGTCATTCTATTATAATCCCCTAAATAACCCACTAGATGACAGTCATTCTATTCTGTTCCCCTGAATAACCCCTCTAGATGACAGTCATTATATTCTGTTCCCCTGAATAACCCCACTAGAGGACAGTCATTCTATTCTAATCCCCTAAATAACCCACTAGATGACAGTCATTCTATTCTGTTCCCCTGAATAACCCCTCTAGATTACAGTCATTCTGTTCACCTGAATAACCCCACTAGAGGACAGTCATTCTATTCTGTTCCCCTGAATAACCCCACTAGATGACAGTCAATCTATTCTGTTCCCCTGAATAACCCCTCTAGATGACAGTCATTCTATTATGTTCCCCTGAATAACCCCACTAGAGGATAGTCATTCTATTCTGTTCCCCTGAATAACCCCTCTAGATGACAGTCATTCTATTCTGTTCCCCTGAATAACCCCACTAGAGGACATTAATTATTTCCCCCTGAATAACCCCACTAGAGGACAGTCATTATATTCTAATCCCCTAAATAACCCACTAGATGACAGTCATTCTATTCTGTTCCCCTGAATAACCCCTCTAGATGACAGTCATTCTATTCTGTTCCCCTGAATAACCCCACTAGAGGACAGTCATTCTGTTCCCCTGAATAACCCCACTAGAGGACAGGTCATTCTATTCTGTTCCCCTGAATAACCCCTCTAGATGACAGTCATTCTATTCTTTTCCCCTGAATAACCCCACTAGAGGACAGTCATTCTGTTCCCCTGAATATCCCCACTCAGTGACAGTCATTCTATTCTGTTCCCCTGAATAACCCCACTAGGTGACAGTCATTCTATTCTGTTCCCCTGAATAACCCCACTAGAGGACAGTCATTCTGTTCCCCTGAATAACCCCACTAGATGACAGTCATTCTATTCTGTTCCCCAGAATAACCCCACTAGATGACAGTCATTCTGTTCCCCTGAATAACCCCACTAGAGGACAGTCATTCTATTCTGTTCCCTTGAATAACCCAACTAGATGACAGTCATTCTATTCTGTTCCCCTGAATAACCCCACTAGAGGACAGTCATTCTGTTCACCTGAATAACCTCACTAGAGGACAGTCATTCTATTCTGTTCCCCTGAATTACCCTACTCGATGAATGTCATTCTATTCTGTTCCCCTAAATAACCCACTAGATGACAGTCATTCTGTTCCACTGAATAACCCCACTAGAGGACAGTCATTCTATTCTGTTCCCCTGAATAACCCCACTACAGGACAGTCATTCTGTTCCCCTGAATAACCCCACTAGAGGACAGTCATTCTGTTCCCCTGAATAACCCCACTAGAGGACAGTCATTCTGTTCTGTTCCCCTGAATAACCCCACTAGATGACAGTCATTCTATTCTGTTCCCCTGAATAACCCCACTAGATGACAGTCATTCTGTTCCCCTGAATAACCCCACTAGACGACAGTCATTCTGTTCCCCTGAATAACCCCACTAGATGACAGTCATTCTGTTCCCCTGAATAACCCCACTAGATGACAGTAATTCTATTCTGTTCCCCTGAATAACCCCACTAGATGACAGTCATTCTATTCTGTTCCCCTGAATAACCCCGCTAGATGACAGTCATTCTGTTCCCCTGAATAACCCCACTAGAGGACAGTCATTCTATTCTGTTCCCCTGAATAACCCCACTAGATGAGAGTCATTCTATTATGTTCCCCTGAATAACCCCACTCGGTGACAGTCATCTATTCTGTTCCCCTGAATAACCCCACTAGTTGACAGTCATTCTGTTCCCCTGAATAACCCCACTAGATGACAGTCATTCTGTTCCCCTGAATAACCCCACTAGAGGACAGTCATTCTATTCTGTTCCCCTGAATAACCCCACTAGATGAAAGTCATTCTATTCTGTTCCCCTAAATAACCCCACTGGATGACAGTCATTCTATTCTGTTCCCCTGAATAACCCCTCTAGATGACAGTTATTCTATTCTGTTCCCCTGAATAACCCCACTAGATGACAGTCATTCTATTCTGTTCCCCTGAATAACCCCACTAGAGGACAGTCATTCTGTTCCCCTGAATAACCCACTAGATGAAAGTCATTCTGTTCCCCTGAATAACCCCACTAGATGACAGTCATTCTGTTACCCTGAATAATCCCACTAGAGGACAGTCATTCTGTTCCCCTGAATAACCCCTCCCTAGGACATGAGCAGATAAGGAAGAGAACACATAGGACATGGTATCATCCAGCCTGGGCAGCCAAACACCCATGTGTGCATGAAATTACAATGTCAACATTTGATTCATGCTGTTAGGTTGTGACTGTGAAACAAATTATTGTTGAGGGGGCGGTGGGGGGGGGGGGCAGTTTCAATATTAGCCCAGGAAGATGTTCTAACAGCTAAATTGTAATCCCTAGTCCACTAGCCTTCACAGCACGCTAACATATTGTCAACACCATTACCCATGAGCAACTCCGATCATGTTGTGGATAAGTGCTATTATATCAGCCCGGGCGCTTTGATTTCACAATGCCTTTTGTAAATAAAACCTCTAGTTTTCACACCTGAAAAGAACTCGGAGAACACCAGAAGTATAGTTTACCTCTCTGGTGGTGGTCCTCAGACAGACACATCATTTTAAGGGACATTTGACATTCTATAACCTGAAGTGTGATTTAAATCCCAGAAATAAACATTTGGTTGAAGGTTTGTTGATACAACTCACGTGACGTGTGTTCAAAACACAATAAAAAAACAGGACACTTCTTTAGAACGAGGCAGAAATGCTGTTGAACTACTTTTATTTAGCCGTGGAATAAAAGTCTGGTAAAGCAAACACTTGCTGAGTTGTCTACAGGCTCTAACAGAACAGCAGGGACTGGTGTCCTCTCAAATGGCACCCTATTCCCTACGTAGGGCACTACCCTATTGGGCCCTGGTCAAAAGTAGTGCACTATGTAGGGAACACGGTGCCATTTAGGATGCAGCCTCTGTCTGGCCAGCCATACGGGATTAGGCAGTTAACACTTCCACATCGCCAAGACAATTGTGTGCCATCAATGCATATAGGCCCTTTCAATGTGTTGCCAAGAGACAGGCGCCGTTAACACAAAAAATGTGGATTTCCTGGCCCGCATCTCCCTGAGGTTTTTGTGGGTGACACATACCTAAAACAAACGGCCTTGTTTGGAATTGATCTAACCTGAAAACTGTGGACATTCCTCTAAGGAAATAAAAGGAGATGGTACATTGTGTGCTGTAGTATGTGTGGGTACACTTCTGAGTGTCACATCAGGTTTTTGTCCTGTTTAAACAGTGAAATGTGTTCGGGCTGGTAGTCTGGTGAGTCCGTGTGGTAGGTCCAACCATACACAGCGCACTGCTCAGTCCAAACAATGGGATGGGGTTTGGAGCGAGGATGAGGGAGGGCACAGCAGGGTCCTTGGCTAGTTGTCATCACTGTGAAACAGCGGACACTCTTCCAGTGACAGGGAGTTCCTCTCAGTCAATCTCTGTGCTGCTTTCAGCTCACATTGCAGAGAGAGAGAGAGAGAGAGAGAGAGAGAGAGAGAGAGAGAGAGAGAGAGAGAGAGAGAGAGAGAGACAGAGAGACAGAGAGACAGAGAGACAGAGAGACAGAGAGACAGAGAGAGAGTACTGGCTCCCACACACTGAGAACGTTTTGGAGAAAGAAACTTCCAGCTGATCTCAGTATGTGTTGTGGTATTCAAACATAGCACCATGCATACACACAGAAGGCTCTGCAGGGAAGGGAAATCTGCATAACCCCATTTAGTAAACACCACTCAACAGTTACAGCTTTTTCTTTCTTATAACATGGCCATATACTCTCCAAGGATGTGTGACCATGCAACTGGAGTCAAAGCCTCAGAAATGTTCTGGCTTTTAATATGAATATAAATATATCATATAATATAATGTCTTTCCTCTGTTGAAACTATTACTGTTTCCAGATATTACTGTGTTTCCCGATATTACTGTTTCCAGATATTACTGTGTTTCCATTTCGATATTACTGTGTTTCCAGATATTACTGTGTTTCCAGATATGACTGTTTTCCAGATATGACTGTTTTCCAGATATTACTGTTTCCAGATATTACTGTGTTTCCAGATATTACTGTGTTTGCAGATATTACTGTGTTTCCAGATATTACTGTGTTTCCAAATATGACTGTTTTCCAGATATTACTGTGTTTCCAGATATTACTGTGTTTCCAGATATGACTGTTTTCCAGATATGACTGTGTTTAAAGATATTTATGACGATCGTGAAAAGGAGTAGACCAAGGTGCAGCGTGGTAAGTGCTCATATTTATTTATTGTAACTCAGAACACTAAATCAAAATAATAAACAACGAAAAACGAACGTCTCGTTCTGCAGGCTTACTGAGCTGTACAAAAACAAGATCCCACACTGAAGGAGGGAAAAACAAAATAGAGAATTAAAACGTCTCTCTCAGGTCAGGGCGTGACAATATTACTGTGCTTCCAGATATTACTGTGTTTCCAGATATTACTGTGCTTCCAGATTTTACTGTGTTTAAAGATATTACTGTGTTTCCAGATATTACTGTGTTTCCAGATATTACTGTGTTTAAAGATATTATTGTTTCCAGATATTACTGTGTTTCCAGATATTATTTTTTTAGATATGACTGTTTTCCAGATATTACTGTGTTTACAGATATTACTGTGTTTACAGATATTGTTGTTTCCAGATATTACTGTTTCCAGATATTACTGTCGTAAGTGTTGTTGAAGTGGGACCAAAACGCAGCGGGTAAAGTGCTCATCTTCTTATTTTATTAAAGAAAACACTTAATCAATACAAAACAAACAACAAAAACAGTCCAGTAAGGTGCACAGACTATACTAGAAACAACCACCCACCAACACAAGAGGAAACATACCCAACTAAATATGGCCTCCAATTAGAGACAACGACAACCAGCTGCCTCTAATTGGAGGTCATTGCCAAAAATCCAACATAGAAATAGAAAACTAGATAAACACACAGAAATAGAAAATATAGAACATAAACCAAAAACACCAAACCACACAAAACAAACACCCCCTGCCACGCCCTGACCAAACTACAATAACAAATAACCCCTTTTACTGGTCAGGACGTGACAGTACCCCCCTCCCCAAAAGTGCAGACCCCGAATGCACCTCAAAACATAAACCCCACAAAAAACAACCCCACAAAACCAACCCCAAACTTAAAGGGAGGGAAGGGAGGGTGGCCACCGTCAACGACGGTCCCTGTGCTACACCCCCCTTCCTAATCCTCCCACTACGGAGGTGGCTCTGGCTCTGGGTGTAGCTCCCGTTCAGGAAACTCTGGGCTGCGCGGAATCGCTGGAGACTCCGGGCTGAGAAGCGTCGCTGGAGACTCAGGGCTGAGGAGCGTCACTGGAGACTCAGGGCTGAGGAGCGTCGCTGGAGACTCAGGGCTGAGGAGCGTCACTGGAGACTCAGGGCTGAGGAAAGTCGCTGGAGACCCCGGGCTGAGGAGCGTCACTGGAGACCCCGGGCTGAGGAGCGTCACTGGAGACCCCGGGCTGAGGAGCGTCGCTGGAGACCCCGGGCTGAGGAGCGTCGCTGGAGACTCCGGACTGTAGGCCGTCTCTGTTGGTTCCGGACTGTAGGCCATCTCTGTCGGTTCCCGACTGTAGGCCATCTCTGTCGGTTCTGGACTGTAGGACGTCTCTGTCGGTTCCGGACTGTAGGACGTCTCTGTCGGTTCCGGACTGTAGGACGTCTCTGTCGGTTCCGGACTGTAGGACGTCGCCGGAAGCACTGGACGGGGAACTGTTGCCGGAAGCTCTGGACGGGGAACTGTCGCCGGAAGCTCTGGACGGGGAACTGTCGCCGGAAGCTCTGGACGGGGAACTGTCGCCGGAAGCTCTGGACAGGGAACTGTCGCCGGAAGCTCTGGACGGGGAACTGTCGCCGGAAGCTCTGGACTGGGACTGCGCACTGGAGGCCTGATGCGTGGGGCTGGCTTAGGAGGCACCAGACTAGTAACCCGCACCACAGGGCTAGTGCGAGGAGCAGGAACAGGACGTACTGGGCTGGGCAGGCGCACTGGAGGCCTGATGCGTGGGGCTGGCTTTGGAGGCGCCAGAACAGTAACACGCACCACTGGGCTAGTGCGAGGAGCAGGAACAGGACGTACCGGACTGGGCAGACGCACTGGAGGCCTGATGCATGGGGCTGGCTTTGGAGGCGCCAGACTTGTAACACGCACCTCAAGGCTGAGAGCAGGAACAGGACGTACTGGACTGGGCAGACACACTGGAGGAAGAGTACGAGGAGCAGGAACAGGATACACTGGGCCATGAACCCTCACCGGCGGTCTGATGCTTGCAACTTGCATCACCGGTCTTGGCTCGATGCTGGCTCTAGCATGACACCTGTGAGGAGCTTTCACCAAGCGCACCGGGCTGTAGCTGCGCACTGGCGATACCGTGCGTATCTCCGCATAACATAGTGCTTGCTTGATCCGTTGCTCCCCATAGTAACCACAGGTGCTCCTTCGTGCCCTTTCCGCCAGTACCTCTCTCCGGAATCTCGCGTCAAGCTCCTCGCTTGATTCCTTGACTGGCTCCTTTTTGCTCTACGGCTCTCTCCTGTACGCCCGGGAAGTTAGGTCAGGGCTCCCCCCTGACTTAGCCCAACTCCCCGTATGCCCCCCATTTTTTGGGGGGGGGGCTGCCTCCTCAACTCCTGAAATGGAGGATATAATGCCTCATACCTCCGTCGTTCCCTCTTAGCTTCCTCCAGCTCCTCCTTCGGGCGCTGGTACTCCCCAGCCTGGCTCCATGGACCCTTACCATCGAGGATCTCCTCCCATGTCCATGACTCCAAATAGCTCTCCTGCTGCTCCTTCCTCCGCTGCTTGGTCCTTTTTTGGTGGGTGGTTCTGTCGTAAGCATTGTTGAAGGGAGACCAAAACGCAGCGGGTAAAGTGCTCATCTTCTTATTTTATTAAAGAAAACACTTAATCAAAATAAACAAACAACAAAAACAGTCCAGTAAAGTGCACAGACCATACTAGAAACAACCACCCACAAAACACAAGAGAAAACAAACCCAACTAAATATGGCCTCCAATTAGAGACAACGACAACCAGCTGCCTCTAATTGGAGGTCATTGCCAAAAATCCAACATAGAAATAGAAAACTAGATAAACACATAGAAATAGAAAATATAGAACATAAACCAAAAACACCGAAGCACACAAAACAAACACCCCCTGCCACGCCCTGACCAATCTACAATAACAAATAACCCCTTTTACTGGTCAGGAAGTGACAATTACTGTGTTTCCAGATATTACTGTGTTTCCAAATATCACTGTTTCCAGATATTACTGTGTTTCCAGATATTACTGTGTTTAAAGATATTACTGTGTTTCCAGATATTATTGTTTCCAGATATTACTGTTTCCAGATATTACTGTGTTTCCAGATATTACTGTGTTTCCAGATATTACTGTTTCCAGATATGATTGTTTCCAGATATTATTGTTTCCAGATATTACTGTTTCCAGATATTACTGTGTTTCCAGATATTACGGTTTCCAGATATTACTGTGTTTCCAGATATTACTGTGTTTCCAGATATTACTGTTTCCAGATATTATTGTTTCCAGATATTACTGTTTCCAGATATTACTGTTTCCAGATATTACTGTGTTTCCAGATATTACTGTTTCCAGATATTACTGTGTTTCCAGATATTACTGTTTCCAGATATTGCTGTTTCCAGATATTACTGTTTCCAGATATTACTGTTTGGAGATATTACTATGTTTCCAGATATTACAGTGTTTGTGACCTGTCACAATAAATCCCCCCAGAATCCAGTGTGTTATATCACACAATACATGTATCATCTTGCTAATCCCCACTTGACCACAAGCCGAGCGCTTCACGTCAAAAGGCATATGGTGCCATTGATGAAGTGTTTATTGGGATACTTCCTGCTCTAGCTCCTGTCAGTGTTTATTAGGCTACTTCCTGCTCTGCCTCCTGTCAGTGTTTATTAAGCTACTTCCTGCTCTGTCTCCTGTCAGTGTTTATTAAGCGACTTCCTACTCTGCCTCCTGTCAGTGTTTATTAAGCTACTTCCTGCTTTTCCTCCAGTCACTGTGTAGGCTTGTTATACTGTAGGCTTTGAGTCCCAAATTACACCCTATGCCCTACATAGTGCACTAATTTTGACCGGAGCCTATGGGCACTGGTCAAAAGTAGTGCACTACATAGGCAATAGGGTGCCATTTTGGACACAGCTATGCCCTCCAGGTCCTGTAGGAACACGGTGTGAAGCTGACACAACCAGACCAAAGCTAAGTTCTATGAGCAGAGCAGAGGGCGAGCGTGCCTAGCCATGATTCCATCCCAGGAGGGGCTGTAGCTAGCTGACAAGGCTGCGGAGCTTAGAGAGAGTGGAGGAGAGGAGGAGGAGTCTATATCGCTCCGCTAATACAGGACTGGCCAAGGACTCAGCGCACTACTTTTGTTAAAACATTTCAATTAAATATATTTGAGTGTTTACCAGAATTTGTAACTTAATAATTATCTGTACAAAACAGTTCAGTCTGATTATACTTGTGGAATATAAAATACTTGCTTGATATATGTTTTTCTAGTTTCTTGAAATGCTTTGCAAATGTAACTTATTTCTATGTGTTAACTGAAATGATCTATTCTTTCCTTTCTAGTTGCCGCTCTAATCCAGAGCAATTCACGGTAGTGAGTGCATACATTTTCATACTGCTCCCTCATGGGAATTGGACCCACAATCCTATCATTGCAAGCTTCATGCTCTACCAACTGAGCCACATCATCACATCACATCATCACAAACCACTTCATGTCTCGATGTATTACTGTATTGTGGATTGTTTTTCTTAATGGTGATGGAAAATATACAGGTACAAACCTAGATGACCAGCCTATGTACAATACAGTCATGTTCATTTACATTCAGTGGTTTGTAAGGATGGTGAATTAATACTGCACCAAAAAGTGTCTGTTTTCCATGTTATTTGATGAAGACAACATATTTAATTTGATACGGATGTTTTTTGTGTTTTTGTCCATAACTTTACACCTTTTGATGTTTGAGGGACAGGGTTTTGTTTTTGTCTGGATTCCATTAGAATGACATCACAGAGAATGGACAACGACTCTTACAATTCCAACTATTGAATGGTGCAAGAAACTGTTCTTAATTAACTATCTTTTTTTTGTTGCTAGAGCTGAGATGTTGAAAAAAAGTTTTTGCCTGCGCTACAGATGTCTATATAGGTCCGCTAATACTAGTAAAGGCCCAGTGCACTACTTTTGTGAAGAAATACTTTTGTTCAAAAAGTAAATATATATATATATATATATATATATACAGTACCAGTGAAAACATTGGGCGCACCTACTCATTCAAGGGTTTTTCTTTATTTTTGCTATTTTCTACACTGGATAATAATAGTGAAGACATCAAAACAATGAAATAACACTCCAGTAAACAAAAAAGTGTTAAACAAATCAACATTTATTTTATAGTTGAGACACTTCAAAGTAGCCACCATTTGCCTTGATGACAGCTTTGCACACTTTTGCATTCTCTCAACCAGCTTCACCTGGAATGCTTTTCCAACAGTCTTGAAGGAGTTCTCACAGATGCTGAGCACTTGTTGGCTGCTTTTCCTTCACTCTGCGGTCCAACTCATCCCAAACCATCACAATTGGGTTGAGGTCGGGTGATTGTGGAGGCCAGGTCATCTGATGCAGCACTCCATCACTCTCCTTCTTGGTCAAATAGCGTTTACACAGCCTGGAGGTGTGTTGGGTCATTGCCCTGTTGAAAAACAAATAATAGTCCCACTAAGCCCAAACCAGATGGGATGGCGTATCATTGCAGAATGTTGTGGTAGTGCATTGAATTCTAAATAAATCACTGACAGTGTCACCAGCAAAGCACCCCCACACAATCACACCTCCTCCTCCTCCATGCTTCACAGTGGGAACCACAAATGCGGAGATCATCCGTTCACCTACTCTGCGTCTCACAAAGACACGGCTGTTGGAACCAAAAATCTCAAATTTGGACTCATCAGACCAAAGGACAGATTTCCAACGGTCTAATGTTCATTGCTCGTGTTTCTTGGACCAAGCAAGTCTCTTCTTATTATTGGTGTTCTTTAGTAGTGGTTTCTTTGCAGCAAATCAACCATGAAGGCCTGATTCACACAGTCTCCTCTGAACAGTTGATGTTGAGATTTGTCTGTTACTTGAACTCTGTGAAGCATTTATTTGGGCTGCAAACTGAGGCTGGTAACTCTAATGAACTTATCCTCTGCAGCAGAGATAACTCTGGGTCTTCCTTTCCTGTGGCGGTCCTCATGAGAGCCAGTTTCATCATAGCGCTTGATGTGATAAGAGTGCTGCAGCACCCCCGGAAAAAATAATTTACAGACCAGTCAAAAGTTTGGACACACCTGCTCATTCCAGGGTTCTTCTTTGTTTTTACTATTTTCTAAATTGTAAAATAATAGTGACGACATCAAAACTATGAAATAATACGTACGGAATCATGTAGTAACCAAAAATATATTTTATATTCTTTAAAGTAGCTACCATTTGCCTTGATGCCAGCTTTGCACACTCTTGGCATTCTCTCAACCAGCTTCATGAGGTAGTCACGTATTATTTCATTTTGACTTGTCTGTAAACAATTTTTTCCGGGGGGTGCTGCAACGCACTTATTACCCCTACTTCGTGCAGCTGTGACTGGTAGTGATTATTGAGGAATCAACATAGTACTGACTGGTTTGCCAGCCCACTTCCAGATAACAGATGATGCTGCTAGTAGGAAGCCTTCATGCTGGTAAATTTGGCACACAGTAACAACAGTGGCAACAATAACAGTAGCAACAGTAAAAATAGAAACTACAGTAAAAACAGTAGCAACAGTAACAACAGTGGCAACAATAACAGTAGCAACAGTAAAAATTGAAACAACAGTAAAAACAGTAGCAACAGTAACAACAGTAGCAACAATAAAAGTAGCAAAAGTAAAAAAAGAAACAACAGTAATAACAGTAGCAACAGTAACAGTAGCAACAGTAAAAATAGAAACAACAGTAACAACAGTAGCAACAGCAGCAACAGTAACAACAATAACAACAGTAACAGTAGAAACAGAAGCAACAGTAACAACAGTGGCACCAGTAACAGTAGCAACAGTAGCAACAGTAACAACAGTAGCAACAGTAACATCAATAATAACAGTAGCAACAGTAACAACAGTAACAACAGTAATAACAATAACAACAGTAACAACAGTAATAACAGTAAAAACAGCAAAAACAGTAGCAACAGTAACATCAGTAACAGTAGCAACAGTAACAACAGTAACAACAGTAACAACAGTAGCAACAGTAACAAAAGTAACAACAGCAATAAACAGTAGTAACAAAAGTAACAACAGTAGCAACAGTAGCAATAGTAACAAAAGTGGCAACAGTAACATCAATAACAACAGTAACATCAGTAACAACAGTAACAACAGCAACAACAGTAACAACACTGGCAACAGTAACAACAGTAGTACAACAGTAACAACAGTAACAACAGTAACAACAGTGGCAACTGTAGCAACAGTAACAACAGTAGCAACAGTAACAACAGTAGCAACAGTAACAACAGTGGCAACAGTAACAACAGTAACAACAGTAACAACAGTGGCAACAGTAACAACAGTAACAACAGCAACAACAGTACCAACAGTAACAACAGTGGCAACAGTAACAACAGTAGCAACAGTGGCAACAGTAACAACAGTAGCAACAGTAACAACAGTAACAACAGTAGCAACAGCAACAACAGTAACAACAGTAGCAACAGTAACAACAGTGGCAACTGTAGCAACAGTAACAACAGTATCAACAGTAACAACAGTAGCAACAGTAACAACAGTAACAAAGGTAACAACAGTAAAAACAGTAGCAACAGTATCAACAGTGGCAACAATAACAGTAGCAACAGTAACAACAGTAACAACAGTAATAACAATAACAACAGTAACAACAGTAATAACAGTAACAACAGTAACAACAGTGGCACCAGTAACAGTAGCAACAGTAGCAACAGTAACAACAGTAACATCAATAATAACAGTAGCAACAGTAACAACAGTAACAACAGTAATAACAATAACAACAGTAACAACAGTAATAACAGTAACAACAGCAAAAACAGTAGCAACAGTAACATCAGTAACAGTAGCAACAGTAACAACAGTAACAACAGTAACAACAGTAGCAACAGTAACAACAGTAACAACAGCAATAAACAGTAGTAACAAAAGTAACAACAGTAGCAACAGTAGCAATAGTAACAAAAGTGGCAACAGTAACATCAATAACAACAGTAACATCAGTAACAACAGTAACAACAGCAACAACAGTAACAACACTGGCAACAGTAACAACAGTAGCAACAGTAACAACAGTAACAACAGTAACAACAGTAACAACAGTGGCAACTGTAGCAACAGTAACAACAGTAACAACAGTAGCAACAGTAACAACAGTAACAACAGTAACAACAGTGGCAACAGTAACAACAGTAACAACAGTAACAACAGTGGCAACAGTAACAACAATAACAACAGCAACAACAGTAACAACAGTAACAACAGTGGCAACAGTAACAACAGTAGCAACAGTGGCAACAGTAACAACAGTAGCAACAGTAACAACAGTAACAACAGTAGCAACAGTAACAACAGTAACAACAGTAACAACAGTGGCAACTGTAGCAACAGTAACAACAGTAGCAACAGTAACAACAGTAGCAACAGTAACAACAGTAACAACAGTAACAACAGTAAAAACAGTAGCAACAGTAACAACAGTGGCAACAATAACAGTAGCAACAGTAACAACAGTAACAACAGTAATAACAATAACAACAGTAACAACAGTAATAACAGTAACAACAGCAAAAACAGTAGCAACAGTAACATCAGTAACAGTAGCAACAGTAACAACAGTAACAACAGTAACAACAGTAGCAACAGTAACAACAGTAACAACAGCAATAAACAGTAGTAACAAAACTAACAACAGTAGCAACAGTAGCAATAGTAACAAAAGTGGCAACAGTAACATCAATAACAACAGTAACATCAGTAACAACAGTAACAACAGCAACAACAGTAATAACACTGGCAACAGTAACAACAGTAGCAACAGTAACAACAGTAACAACAGTAACAACAGTAACAACAGTGGCAACTGTACCAACAGTAACAACAGTAGCAACAGTAACAACAGTAGCAACAGTAACAACAGTAACAACAGTAACAACAGTGGCAACAGTAACAACAGTAACAACAGTAACAACAGTGGCAACAGTAACAACAGTAACAACAGCAACAACAGTAACAACAGTAACAACAGTGGCAACAATAACAACAGTAGCAACAGTGGCAACAGTAACAACAGTAGCAACGGTGGCAACAGTAACAACAGTAGCAACAGTAACAACAGTAACAACAGTAGCAACAGTAACAACAGTAACAACAGTAACAACAGTAACAACAGTGGCAACTGTAGCAACAGTAACAACAGTAACAACAGTAAAAACAGTAGCAACAGTAACAACAGTGGCAACAATAACAGTAGCAACAGTAACAACAGTAACAACAGTAATAACAATAACAACAGTAACAACAGTAATAACAGTAACAACAGCAAAAACAGTAGCAACAGTAACATCAGTAACAGTAGCAACAGTAACAACAGTAACAACAGTAACAACAGTAGCAACAGTAACAACAGTAACAACAGCAATAAACAGTAGTAACAAAAGTAACAACAGTAGCAACAGTAGCAATAGTAACAAAAGTGGCAAGAGTAACATCAATAACAACAGTAACATCAGTAACAACAGTAACAACAGCAACAACAGTAACAACAGTAGCAACAATAACAACAGTAACAACAGTAACAACAGTAACAACAGTGGCAACTGTAACAACAGTGGCAACAGTAACAACAGTAACAACAGTAACAACAGTAACAACAGTAACAACAGTAGCAACAGTAACAACAGTAACAACAGCAATAAACAGTAGTAACAAAAGTAACAACAGTAGCAACAGTAGCAATAGTAACAAAAGTGGCAACAGTAACATCAATAATAACAGTAGCAACAGTACCAACAGTAACAACAGTAATAACAATAACAACAGTAACAACAGTAATAACAGTAACAACAGCAAAAACAGTAGCAACAGTAACATCAGTAACAGTAGCAACAGTAACAACAGCAACAACAGTAAGAACAGTAGCAACAGTAACAACAGTAACAACAGCAATAAACAGTAGTAACAAAAGTAACAACAGTAGCAACAGTAGCAATAGTAACAAAAGTGGCAACAGTAACATCAATAACAACAGTAACATCAGTAACAACAGCAACAACAGTAACAACAGTGGCAACAGTAACAACAGTAGCAACAGTAACAACAGTAACAACAGTAACAACAGTGGCAACTGTAGCAACAGTAACAACAGTAGCAACAGTAACAACAGTAGCAACAGTAACAACAGTAACAACAGTAACAACAGTGGCAACAGTAACAACAGTAACAACAGCAACAACAGTAACAACAGTGGCAACAGTAACAACAGTAGCAACAGTGGCAGCAGTAACAACAGTAACAACAGTAAAAACAGTAGCAACAGTAACAACAGTGGCAACAATAACAGTAGCAACAGTAAAAATAGAAACTACAGTAAAAACAGTAGCAACAGTAACAACAGTGGCAACAATAACAGTAGCAACAGTAAAAATAGAAACAACAGTAAAAACAGTAGCAACAGTAACAACAGTAGCAACAATAACAGTAGCAAAAGTAAAAAAAGAAACAACAGTAATAACAGTAGCAACAGTAACAACAGTGGCAACAGTAACAGTAGCAATAGTAAAAATAGAAACAACAGTAACAACAGTAGCAACAGGAGCAACAGTAACAACAATAACAACATTAACAGTAGCAACAGTAGCAAGAGTAACAACAATGGCACCAGTAACAGTAGCAACACTAGCAACAGTAACAACAGTAGCAACAGTAACATCAATAATAACAGTAGCAACAGTAACAACAGTAACAACAGTAGCAACAGTAACAACAGTAACAACAGTAATAACAGTAACAACAGCAAAAACAGTAGCAACAGTAACATCAGTAACAGTAGCAACAGTAACAACAGTAACAACAGTAACAACAGTAGCAACAGTAACAACAGTAACAACAGCAATAAACAGTAGTAACAAAAGTAACAACAGTAGCAACAGTAGCAATAGTAACAAAAGTGGCAAGAGTAACATCAATAACAACAGTAACATCAGTAACAACAGTAACAACAGCAACAACAGTAACAACAGTAGCAACAATAACAACAGTAACAACAGTAACAACAGTAACAACAGTGGCAACTGTAACAACAGTGGCAACAGTAACAACAGTAACAACAGTAACAACAGTGGCAACAGTAACAACAGTAACAACAGCAACAACAGTAACAACAGTAACAACAGTAACAACAGTAACAACAGCAACAACAGTAACAACACTGGCAACAGTAACAACAGTAGCAACAGTAACAACAGTAACAACAGTAACAACAGTAACAACAGTGGCAACTGTAGCAACAGTCACAACAGTAGCAACAGTAACAACAGTAGCAACAGTAACAACAGTAACAACAGTAACAACAGTAAAAACAGTAGCAACAGTAACAACAGTGGCAACAATAACAGTAGCAACAGTAACAACAGTAACAACAGTAATAACAATAACAACAGTAACAACAGTAATAACAGTAACAACAGCAAAAACAGTAGCAACAGTAACATCAGTAACAGTAGCAACAGTAACAACAGTAACAACAGTAACAACAGTAGCAACAGTAACAACAGTAACAACAGCAATAAACAGTAGTAACAAAAGTAACAACAGTAGCAACAGTAGCAATAGTAACAAAAGTGGCAACAGTAACATCAATAACAACAGTAACATCAGTAACAACAGTAACAACAGCAACAACAGTAACAACACTGGCAACAGTAACAACAGTAGCAACAGTAACAACAGTAACAACAGTAACAACAGTAACAACAGTGGCAACTGTACCAGCAGTAACAACAGTAGCAACAGTAACAACAGTAGCAACAGTAACAACAGTAACAACAGTAACAACAGTGGCAACAGTAACAACAGTAACAACAGTAACAACAGTGGCAACAGTAACAACAGTAACAACAGCAACAACAGTAACAACAGTAACAACAGTGGCAACAGTAACAACAGTAGCAACAGTGGCAACAGTAACAACAGTAGCAACAGTGGCAACAGTAACAACAGTAGCAACAGTAACAACAGTAACAACAGTTGCAACAGTAACAACAGTAACAACAGTAACAACAGTAACAACAGTGGCAACTGTAGCAACAGTAACAACAGTAACAACAGTAAAAACATTAGCAACAGTAACAACAGTGGCAACAATAACAGTAGCAACAGTAACAACAGTAACAACAGTAATAACAATAACAACAGTAACAACAGTAATAACAGTAACAACAGCAAAAACAGTAGCAACAGTAACATCAGTAACAGTAGCAACAGTAACAACAGTAACAACAGCAATAAACAGTAGTAACAAAAGTAACAACAGTAGCAACAGTAGCAATAGTAACAAAAGTGGCAACAGTAACATCAATAATAACAGTAGCAACAGTACCAACAGTAACAACAGTAATAACAATAACAACAGTAACAACAGTAATAACAGTAACAACAGCAAAAACAGTAGCAACAGTAACATCAGTAACAGTAGCAACAGTAACAACAGCAACAACAGTAAGAACAGTAGCAACAGTAACAACAGTAACAACAGCAATAAACAGTAGTAACAAAAGTAACAACAGTAGCAACAGTAGCAATAGTAAGAAAAGTGGCAACAGTAACATCAATAACAACAGTAACATCAGTAACAACAGCAACAACAGTAACAACAGTGGCAACAGTAACAACAGTAGCAACAGTAACAACAGTAACAACAGTAACAACAGTGGCAACTGTAGCAACAGTAACAACAGTAGCAACAGTAACAACAGTAGCAACAGTAACAACAGTAACAACAGTAACAACAGTGGCAACAGTAACAACAGTAACAACAGCAACAACAGTAACAACAGTGGCAACAGTAACAACAGTAGCAACAGTGGCAGCAGTAACAACAGTAGCAACAGTAACAACAGTAACAACAGTAGCAACAGTAACAACAGTAACAACAGTAAAAACAGTAGCAACAGTAACAACAGTGGCAACAATAACAGTAGCAACAGTAAAAATAGAAACTACAGTAAAAACAGTAGCAACAGTAACAACAGTGGCAACAATAACAGTAGCAACAGTAAAAATAGAAACAACAGTAAAAACAGTAGCAACAGTAACAACAGTAGCAACAATAACAGTAGCAAAAGTAAAAAAAGAAACAACAGTAATAACAGTAGCAACAGTAACAACAGTGGCAACAGTAACAGTAGCAACAGTAAAAATAGAAACAACAGTAACAACAGTAGCAACAGGAGCAACAGTAACAACAATAACAACATTAACAGTAGCAACAGTAGCAAGAGTAACAACAATGGTACCAGTAACAGTAGCAACACTAGCAACAGTAACAACAGTAGCAACAGTAACATCAATAATAACAGTAGCAACAGTAACAACAGTAACAACAGTAGCAACAGTAACAACAGTAACAACAGTAATAACAGTAACAACAGCAAAAACAGTAGCAACAGTAACATCAGTAACAGTAGCAACAGTAACAACAGTAACAACAGTAACAACAGTAGCAACAGTAACAACAGTAACAACAGCAATAAACAGTAGTAACAAAAGTAACAACAGTAGCAACAGTAGCAATAGTAACAAAAGTGGCAAGAGTAACATCAATAACAACAGTAACATCAGTAACAACAGTAACAACAGCAACAACAGTAACAACAGTAGCAACAGTAACAACAGTAACAACAGTAACAACAGTAACAACAGTGGCAACTGTAGCAACAGTAACAACAGTAGCAAAAGTAACAACAGTAGCATCAGTAACAACAGTAACAACAGTAACAACAGTGGCAACAGTAACAACAGTATCAACAGTAACAACAGTGGCAACAGTAACAACAGTAACAACAGTAACAACAGCAACAACAGTAACAACAGTAACAACAGTGGCAACAGTAACAACAGTAGCAACAGTGGCAACAGTAACAACAGTAGCAACAGTAACAACAGCAAAAACAGTAGCAACAGTAACATCAGTAAGAGTAGCAACAGTAACAACAGTAACAACAGTAACAACAGTAGCAACAGTAACAACAGTAACAACAGCAATAAACAGTAGTAACAAAAGTAACAACAGTAGCAACAGTAGCAATAGTAACAAAAGTGGCAAGAGTAACATCAATAACAACAGTAACATCAGTAACAACAGTAACAACAGCAACAACAGTAACAACAGTAGCAACAGTAACAACAGTAACAACAGTAACAACAGTAACAACAGTGGCAACTGTAGCAACAGTAACAACAGTAGCAACAGTAACAACAGTAGCAACAGTAACAACAGTAGCAACAGTAACAACAGTAGCAACAGTAACAACAGTAGCAACAATAACAGTAGCAAAAGTAAAAAAAGAAACAACAGTAATAACAGTAGCAACAGTAACAACAGTGGCAACAGTAACAGTAGCAACAGTAAAAATAGAAACAACAGTAACAACAGTAGCAACAGGAGCAACAGTAACAACAATAACAACATTAACAGTAGCAACAGTACCAAGAGTAACAACAGTGGCACCAGTAACAGTAGCAACAGTAGCAACAGTAACAACAGTAGCAACAGTAACATCAATAATAACAGTAGCAACAGTAACAACAGTAACAACAGTAATAACAATAACAACAGTAACAACAGTAATAACAGTAACAACAGCAAAAACAGTAGCAACAGTAACATCAGTAAGAGTAGCAACAGTAACAACAGTAACAACAGTAACAACAGTAGCAACAGTAACAACAGTAACAACAGCAATAAACAGTAGTAACAAAAGTAACAACAGTAGCAACAGTAGCAATAGTAACAAAAGTGGCAAGAGTAACATCAATAACAACAGTAACATCAGTAACAACAGTAACAACAGCAACAACAGTAACAATAGTAGCAACAGTAACAACAGTAACAACAGTAACAACAGTAACAACAGTGGCAACTGTAACAACAGTAGCAACAGTAACAACAGTAACAACAGTAGCAACAGTAACAACAGTAACAACAGTAACAACAGTGGCAACTGTAGCAACAGTAACAACAGTAGCAACGGTAACAACAGTAGCAACAGTAACAACAGTAACAACAGTAACAACAGTAAAAACAGTAGCAACAGTAACAACAGTGGCAACAATAACAGTAGCAACAGTAAAAATAGAAACTACAGTAAAAACAGTAGCAACAGTAACAACAGTGGCAACAATAACAGTAGCAACAGTAAAAATAGAAACAACAGTAAAAACAGTAGCAACAGTAACAACAGTAGCAACAATAACAGTAGCAAAAGTAAAAAAGAAACAACAGTAATAACAGTAGCAACAGTAACAACAGTGGCAACAGTAACAGTAGCAACAGTAAAAATAGAAACAACAGTAACAACAGTAGCAACAGGAGCAACAGTAACAACAATAACAACATTAACAGTAGCAACAGTAGCAAGAGTAACAACAATGGTACCAGTAACAGTAGCAACACTAGCAACAGTAACAACAGTAGCAACAGTAACATCAATAATAACAGTAGCAACAGTAACAACAGTAACAACAGTAGCAACAGTAACAACAGTAACAACAGTAATAACAGTAACAACAGCAAAAACAGTAGCAACAGTAACATCAGTAACAGTAGCAACAGTAACAACAGTAACAACAGTAACAACAGTAGCAACAGTAACAACAGTAACAACAGCAATAAACAGTAGTAACAAAAGTAACAACAGTAGCAACAGTAGCAATAGTAACAAAAGTGGCAAGAGTAACATCAATAACAACAGTAACATCAGTAACAACAGTAACAACAGCAACAACAGTAACAACAGTAGCAACAGTAACAACAGTAACAACAGTAACAACAGTAACAACAGTGGCAACTGTAGCAACAGTAACAACAGTAGCAAAAGTAACAACAGTAGCATCAGTAACAACAGTAACAACAGTAACAACAGTGGCAACAGTAACAACAGTATCAACAGTAACAACAGTGGCAACAGTAACAACAGTAACAACAGTAACAACAGCAACAACAGTAACAACAGTAACAACAGTGGCAACAGTAACAACAGTAGCAACAGTGGCAACAGTAACAACAGTAGCAACAGTAACAACAGCAAAAACAGTAGCAACAGTAACATCAGTAAGAGTAGCAACAGTAACAACAGTAACAACAGTAACAACAGTAGCAACAGTAACAACAGTAACAACAGCAATAAACAGTAGTAACAAAAGTAACAACAGTAGCAACAGTAGCAATAGTAACAAAAGTGGCAAGAGTAACATCAATAACAACAGTAACATCAGTAACAACAGTAACAACAGCAACAACAGTAACAACAGTAGCAACAGTAACAACAGTAACAACAGTAACAACAGTAACAACAGTGGCAACTGTAGCAACAGTAACAACAGTAGCAACAGTAACAACAGTAGCAACAGTAACAACAGTAGCAACAGTAACAACAGTAGCAACAGTAACAACAGTAGCAACAATAACAGTAGCAAAAGTAAAAAAAAGAAACAACAGTAATAACAGTAGCAACAGTAACAACAGTGGTAACAGTAACAACAGTAGCAACAATAACAGTAGCAAAAGTAAAAAAAAGAAACAACAGTAATAACAGTAGCAACAGTAACAACAGTGGCAACAGTAACAGTAGCAACAGTAAAAATAGAAACAACAGTAACAACAGTAGCAACAGGAGCAACAGTAACAACAATAACAACATTAACAGTAGCAACAGTACCAAGAGTAACAACAGTGGCACCAGTAACAGTAGCAACAGTAGCAACAGTAACAACAGTAGCAACAGTAACATCAATAATAACAGTAGCAACAGTAACAACAGTAACAACAGTAATAACAATAACAACAGTAACAACAGTAATAACAGTAACAACAGCAAAAACAGTAGCAACAGTAACATCAGTAAGAGTAGCAACAGTAACAACAGTAACAACAGTAACAACAGTAGCAACAGTAACAACAGTAACAACAGCAATAAACAGTAGTAACAAAAGTAACAACAGTAGCAACAGTAGCAATAGTAACAAAAGTGGCAAGAGTAACATCAATAACAACAGTAACATCAGTAACAACAGTAACAACAGCAACAACAGTAACAACAGTAGCAACAGTAACAACAGTAACAACAGTAACAACAGTAACAACAGTGGCAACTGTAGCAACAGTAACAACAGTAGCAAAAGTAACAACAGTAGCATCAGTAACAACAGTAACAACAGTAACAACAGTGGCAACAGTAACAACAGTAACAACAGTGGCAACAGTAACAACAGTAACAACAGTAACAACAGCAACAACAGTAACAACAGTAACAACAGTGGCAACAGTAACAACAGTAGCAACAGTGGCAACAGTAACAACAGTAGCAACAGTAACAACAGTAACAACAGTAGCAACAGTAACAACAGTAACAACAGTAACAACAGTAACAACAGTGGCAACTGTAGCAACAGTAACAACAGTAGCAACAGTAACAACAGTAGCAACAGTAACAACAGTGACAACAGTAACAACAGTAACAACAGTAACAACAGTGGCAACAATAACAGTAGCAACAGTAAAAATAGAAACTACAGTAAAAACAGTAGCAACAGTAACAACAGTGGCAACAATAACAGTAGCAACAGTAAAAATAGAAACAACAGTAAAAACAGTAGCAACAGTAACAACAGTAGCAACAATAACAGTAGCAACAGTAAAAATAGAAACAACAGTAATAACAGTAGCAACAGTAACAACAGTAGCAACAATAACAGTAGCAACAGTAAAAATAGAAACAACAGTAACAACAGTAGCAACAGTAGCAACAGTAACAACAATAACAACATTAACAGTAGCAACAGTAGCAACAGTAACAACAGTGGCACCAGTAACAGTAGCAACAGTAGCAACAGTAACAACAGTAGCAACAGTAACATCAATAATAACAGTAGCAACAGTAACAACAGTAACAACAGTAATAACAATAACAACAGTAACAACAATAATAACAGTAACAACAGCAAAAACAGTAGCAACAGTACCATCAGTAACAGTAGCAACAGTAACAACAGTAACAACAGTAACAACCGTAGCAACAGTAACAACAGTAACAACAGCAATAAACAGTAGTAACAAAAGTAACAACAGTAGCAACAGTAGCAATAGTAACAAAAGTGGCAACAGTAACATCAATAACAACAGTAACATCAGTAACAACAGTAACAACAGTAACAACAGTGGCAACAGTAACAACAGTAGCAACAGTAACAACAGTAACAACAGTAACAACAGTAACAACAGTAACAACAGTGGCAACTGTAGCAACAGTAACAACAGTAGCAACAGTAACAACAGTAGCAACAGTAACAACAGTAACAACAGTGGCAACAGTAACAACAGTAACAACAGTAACAACAGTGGCAACAGTAACAACAGTAACAACAGTAACAACAGTGGCAACAGTAACAACAGTAACAACAGTAACAACAGCAACAACAGTAACAACAGTAACAACAGTGGCAACAGTAACAACAGTGGCAACAGTAACAACAGTAGCAACAGTGGCAACAGTAACAACAGTAGCAACAGTAACAACAGTAACAACAGTAACAACAGCAACAACAGTAACAACAGTAACAACAGTGGCAACAGTAACAACAGTAGCAACAGTGGCAACAGTAACAACAGTAGCAACAGTAACAACAGTAACAACAGAAACAACAGTAACAGTAACAACAGTGACAACAGTGACAACAGCAAAAACATTAAAAACAGTAACAACAGTAACAACAGTAACAACAGTAACAACAGTAAAAACAGTAACAACAGTAAAAACAGTAACAACAGTAACAACAGTAACAACAGTAACAGTAACAACAGTGACAACAGTAACAACAGTGACAACAGTAACAGTAACAACAGTAACAACAGTAACAGTAACAACAGTAACAACAATAACAACAGTAAAAACATTAAAAACATTAACAGTAACAACAGTAAAAACATTAAAAACATTAACAGTAACATCAGTAAAAACATTAAAAACAGTAACAACAGTAGCAACAAAAACAACAGTAACAACAGTACAAACAGAAAAAACATTAAAAACAGTAACAACAGTAACAAGGGTAACAACAGTAACAACAGTAAAAATATTAAAAACAGTAACAACAGTAACAACAGTAACAGTAACAACAGTAACAGTAACAACAGTAGCAACAGTAGCAACAGTAACAACAGTAACAACAGTAACAACAGTAGCAACAGTAAAAACATTAAAAACATTAACAGAAACAACAGTAAAAACATTAAAAACAGAAACAACAGTAACAGTAACAACAGTGACAACAGTGACAACAGTAAAAACATTAAAAACAGTAACAACATTAACAACAGTAACAACAGTAACAACAGTAAAAACAGTAACAACAGTAACAACAGTAAAAACAGTAACAACAGTAAAAACAGTAACAACAGTAACAACAGTAACAACAGTAACAGTAACAACAGTGACAACGGTAACAACAGTGACAACAGTAACAGTAACAACAGTAACAACAGTAACAGTAACAACAGTAACAACAATAACAACAGTAAAAACATTAATAACATTAACAGTAACAACAGTAAAACATTAAAAACAGTAACAACAGTAACAGTAACAACAGTAACAACAGTGGCAACAGTAAAAACATTAAAAACATTAACAGTAACAATTTTTTTCCGGGGGTGCTGCAGCACCCTTATCAACCCTACTTCGTGCAGCTGTGACCGGTAGTGATTATTGAGGAAGCAATATAGTACTGACTGGTTTGCCAGCCCACTACACTTCCAGTTAATATGACTGGTAGTGATTATTGAGGTAGCAACATAGTACTGACTGGTTTGCCAACCCACTACACTTCCAGTTAAAATGACTGGTAGTGACTATTGTGGAAGCAACATAGTACTGACTGGTTTGCCAGCCCACTACACTTCCAGTTAATATGACTGGTAGTGATTATTGAGGTAGCAACATAGTACTTACTGGTTTGCCAACCCACTACACTTCCAGTTAAAATGACTGGTAGTGACTATTGAGGAAGCAACATAGTACTGACTGGTTTGCCAACCCACTACACTTCCAGTTAATATGACTGGTAGTGACTATTGAGGCAGCAACATAGTACTGACTGGTTTGCCAACCCACTACACTTCCAGTTAATATGACTGGTAGTGACTATTGAGGCAGCAACATAGTACTGACTAGTTTGCCAACCCACTACACTTCCAGTTAATATGACTGGTAGTGACTATTGAGGTAGCAACATGGTTCTGACTGGTTACCAGCCCACTTCCAGATAACAGATGATGCTGCTAGTAGGAAGCCTTCATGCTGGTAAATTTGGCACACAGAAGCAACAGTAACAACAGTAGCAACAGTAACAATAGTAGCAACAGTAACAACAGTAGCAACAGTAAAAACAGTAGCAACAGTAACAACAGTAAAAACAGTAAAAAACAGTAGCAACAGTAACAACGGTAACAACAGTAACAACAGTAGCAACAGTAACAAAAGTAACAACTGTAAAAACAGTAGCAACAATAACAACAGTGGCAACAATAACAGTAGCAACAGTAAAAATAGAAACAACTGTAAAAACAGTAGCAACAGTAACAACAGTGGCAACAATAACAGTAGCATCAGTAAAAATAGAAACAACAGTAACAACAGTAGCAACAGTAGCAACAGTAACAACAGTAACAACAGTAACAGTAGCAACAGTAGCAACAGTAACAACAGTGGCAACATTAACAGTAGCAACAGTAGCAACAGTAACAACAGTAGCAACATTAACATCAATAATAACAGTAGCAACAGTAACAACAGTAACAACAGTAATAACAATAACAACAGTATCAACAGTAATAACAGTAACAACAGCAAAAACAGTAGCAACAGTAACATCAGTAACAGTAGCAACAGTAGCAACAGTAACAACAGTAGCAACAGTAACATCAATAACAACAGTAACAACAGTAACAACAGTAACAACAGTAGCAACAGTAACAACAGTAACAACAGTAATAAACAGTAGTAACAGTAGCAAAAGTAGCAATTGTAACAAAAGTGGCAACAGTAACATCAATAACAAAAGTAACATCAGTAACAACAGTAACAACAGTAACAACAGTGGCAACAGTAACAACAGTAGCAACAGTAACATCAATAACAACAGTAACAACAGTAACAACAGTAGCAACAGTAACAACAGTAACAACAGTAATAAACAGTAGTAACAGTAGCAACAGTAGCAATAGTAACAAAAGTGGCAACAGTAACATCAATAACAACAGTAACAACAGTAACAACAGTGGCAACAGTAACAACAGTGGCAACAGTAACAACAGTAGCAAGAGTAACAACAGTAACAACAGTAGCAACAGTAACAACAGTAGCAACAGTAACAACAGTAACAACAGTAACAACAGTAGCAACAGTAACAACAGTAACAACAGTAACAACAGTGGCAACAGTAGCAACAGTAGCAACAGTAACAACAGTAGCAACAGTAACAACACTAGCTACAGTAACAACAGTAACAACAGTGGCAACAGTAACAACAGTAACAACAGTAACAACAGTAACAACAGTAACAACAGTGGCAACAGTAACAACAGTAACAACAGCAACAACAGTAACAACAGTAGCAACAGTAAAAATATTAAAAACATTAACAGTAACAACAGTAAAAACATTAAAAACATTAACAGTAACAACAGTAAAAACATTAAAAACATTAACAGTAACATCAGTAAAAACATTAAAAACAGTAACAACAGTAACAACAGTAACAACAGTAAAAACATTAAAACAGTAACAACAGTAACAACAGTAACAACAGTAACAACAGTAGCAACAGTAAAAACATTAAAAACATTAACAGTAACAACAGTAAAAACATTAAAAACAGTAACAACAGTAACAACAGTAACAAAAGTAAAAACATTAAATACAGTAACAACAGTAACAACAGTAAAAACAGTAAAAACAGTAACAACAGTAACAACAGTAACAACAGTAACAACAGTAACAACAGTGACAACAGTAACAGTAACAACAGTAACAACAGTAACAGTAGCAACAGTAACAACAGTAACAACAGTAAAAACATTAAAAACATTAACAGTAACAACAGTAAAACATTAAAAACGGTAACAACAGTAACAGTAACAGTAACAACAGTAACAACAGTAACAGTAACAACGGTAACAACAGTAACAGTAACAACAGTAACAACAGTAACAACAGTAGCAACAGTAAAAACAGTAAAAACATTAACAGTAACAACAGTAAAAACATTAAAAACATTAACAGTAACATCAGTAAAAACATTAAAAACAGTAACAACAGTAACAACATTAACAACAGTAAAAACATTAAAAACAGTAACAACAGTAACAACAGTAACAACAGTAGCAACTTTAAAAACATTAAAAACATTAACAGTAACAACAGTAACAACAGTAAAAACATTAAATACAGTAACAACAGTAACAACAGTAAAAACAGTAAAAACAGTAACAACAGTAACAACAGTAACAACAGTGACAACAGTAACAGTAACAACAGTAACAACAGTAACAGTAGCAACAGTAACAACAGTAACAACAGTAAAAACATTAAAAACATTAACAGTAACAACAGTAAAACATTAAAAACGGTAACAACAGTAACAGTAACAACAGTAACAACAGTAACAGTAACAACGGTAACAACAGTAACAGTAACAACAGTAACAACAGTAGCAACAGTAAAAACAGTAAAAACATTAACAGTAACAACAGTAAAAAGATTAAAAACATTAACAGTAACATCAGTAAAAACATTAAAAACAGTAACAACAGTAACAACAGTAAAAACATTAAAAACATTAACAGTAACAACAGTAAAAACATTAAAAACAGAAACAACAGTAACAACAGTAACAACAGTAAAAACATTAAATACAGTAACAACAGTAACAACAGTAAAAACAGTAAAAACAGTAACAACAGTAACAACAGTAACAACAGTGACAACAGTAACAGTAACAACAGTAACAACAGTAACAGTAGCAACAGTAACAACAGTAACAACAGTAATAACATTAAAAACATTAACCGTAACAACAGTAAAACATTAAAAACGGTAACAACAGTAATAGTAACAGTAACAACAGTAACAACAGTAACAACAGTAGCAACAGTAAAAACATTAACAACATTAACAGTAACAACAGTAAAACATTAAAAACAGTAACAACAGTAACAACAGTAACAGTAACAACAGTGACAACAGTAACAACAGTGACAACAGTAACAACAGTAACAACAGTAACAACAGTAAAAACATTAAAAACATTAACAGTAACAACAGTAAAACATTAAAAACAGTAACAACAGTAACAACAGTAACAACAGTAGCAACAGTAACAACATTAACAACAGTAGCAACAGTAAAAACATTAAAAACATTAACAGTAACAACAGTAAAACCTTAAAAACAGTAACAACATTAACAACAGTAACAACAGTAACAACAGTAGCAACAGTAAAAACATTAAAAACATTAACAGTAACAACAGTAACAACAGTAGCAACAGTAGCAACAGTAACAACAGTAACAACAGTAACAACAGTAGCAACAGTAAAAACATTAAACACATTAACAGTAACAACAGTAAAACATTAAAAACAGTAACAGTAACAACAGTAACAACAGTAACAACAGTAGCAACAGTAAAAACATTAAAAACATTAACAGTAACAACAGTGACAACAGTAAAAACACTTACAACAGTAACAACAGTAACAACAGTGACAACAGTAACAGTAACAACAGTAACAACAGTAACAGTAGCAACAGTAACAACAGTAACAACAGTAATAACATTAAAAACATTAACAGTAACAACAGTAAAACATTAAAAACGGTAACAACAGTAATAGTAACAGTAACAACAGTAACAACAGTAACAGTATCAACGGTAACAACAGTAATAGTAACAACAGTAACAACAGTAGCAACAGTAAAAACATTAACAACATTAACAGTAACAACAGTAAAACATTAAAAACGGTAACAACAGTAATAGTAACAGTAACAACAGTAACAACAGTAACAACAGTAGCAACAGTAAAAACATTAACAACATTAACAGTAACAACAGTAAAACATTAAAAACAGTAACAACAGTAACAACAGTAACAGTAACAACAGTGACAACAGTAACAACAGTGACAACAGTAACAACAGTAACAACAGTAACAACAGTAAAAACATTAAAAACATTAACAGTAACAACAGTAAAACATTAAAAACAGTAACAACAGTAACAACAGTAACAACAGTAGCAACAGTAACAACATTAACAACAGTAGCAACAGTAAAAACATTAAAAACATTAACAGTAACAACAGTAAAACCTTAAAAACAGTAACAACATTAACAACAGTAACAACAGTAACAACAGTAGCAACAGTAAAAACATTAAAAACATTAACAGTAACAACAGTAACAACAGTAGCAACAGTAGCAACAGTAACAACAGTAACAACAGTAACAACAGTAGCAACAGTAAAAACATTAAAAACATTAACAGTAACAACAGTAAAACATTAAAAACAGTAACAGTAACAACAGTAACAACAGTAACAACAGTAGCAACAGTAAAAACATTAAAAACATTAACAGTAACAACAGTGACAACAGTAAAAACACTTACAACAGTAACAACAGTAACAACAGTGACAACAGTAACAGTAACAACAGTAACAACAGTAACAGTAGCAACAGTAACAACAGTAACAACAGTAATAACATTAAAAACATTAACAGTAACAACAGTAAAACATTAAAAACGGTAACAACAGTAATAGTAACAGTAACAACAGTAACAACAGTAACAGTATCAACGGTAACAACAGTAATAGTAACAACAGTAACAACAGTAACAACAGTAGCAACAGTAAAAACATTAACAACATTAACAGTAACAACAGTAAAACATTAAAAACAGTAACAACAGTAACAACAGTAACAGTAACAACAGTGACAACAGTAACAACAGTGACAACAGTAACAACAGTAACAACAGTAACAACAGTAAAAACATTAAAAACATTAACAGTAACAACAGTAAAACATTAAAAACAGTAACAACAGTAAAACATTAAAAACAGTAACAACAGTAACAACAGTAACAACAGTAACAACAGTAGCAACAGTAAAAACATTAAAAACATTAACAGTAACAACAGTAACAACAGTAGCAACAGTAGCAACAGTAACAACAGTAACAACAGTAGCAACAGTAAAAACATTAAAAACATTAACAGTAACAACAGTAAACCATTAAAAACAGTAACAGTAACAACAGTAACAACAGTAACAACAGTAGCAACAGTAAAAACATTAAAAACATTAACAGTAACAACAGTGACAACAGTAAAAACAGTAACAACAGTAACAGTAACAACAGTGACAACAGTGTCTAGAAGCTCTTCTCTTTCCCAGTATCTGCCCTAGCTTAGCTCTAGGTGGTGAGATGTGTGTTGGGACAAACACTGTAAATGTAATGCGTTGAATTTGGTTAAATGACATCCTGTTGTAAAGTATCACTTCTTAAAACAAATAAAAAACCTGTGTGAAATTTTACGTGGATAATATATACTGTAGTTGTGCCAAATAAAACAAATGTTTTGGATAATGTTCAGGAGTTCCCACATAAATGTATCTGGTAATGCATTTAAATGTCTGTGTGGTTATAAAACTATTCAATTTAACATCTGTTTCATTCCAAAACCAACACCTTGGTTTAATGGGTGTATTAGCTTTTAGTTGACACATATCTGTTGAAGGTGTTAAACATCTTCACTCCTATTCGTTGAGATGATAACAGGTTCTGTGTATTTTACTGCCCTCCCTCCCTGTTCCCCCTGCAGCCCTGCCTAGCAAGGGAGTGAAGGGTAATTTATCAACTGTTCTGGAATCTGATCTGCCCTCATACACACCATAAAATAACACTTGCACGACACTTCAAAGCAGCGTCGGGAACCAGAGGTGACAACAAGTATCACCCTGCTGTGGGCAATATCTCCAGGCTGATAGATTGAATGGGCTAGATTAGGGTCCTGGGTTGCTGGGTCTGGGCCTGTGTGTGTGTGTGCCTGTGTGTGTGTGTGTGTGCCTGTGTGTGTGTGTGTGTGTGTGTGTGTGTGTGTGTGTGTGTGTGTGTGTGTGTGTGTGTGTGTGTGTGTGTGTGTGTGTGTGTGTGTGTGTGTGTGTGTGTGTGTGTGTGTGTGTGTGTGGGAGGGGGGTCATTCAAACAGGCTGTAATGTCAATTGAATTGCTGTTAAAAACAGATGGTATCAGGTCAAGGGATGGGGTCCAATGCATGATTCATAATTGGCTTAATTCAGTGTGTCAGCATTTTTCTTTTGCCGTGGCAACTGTAAATATGTTTTGTTTACACATCATCCATTTTTTTTTCAACTGAATGTAAAAGTGTTAGAGATTTGGTAAAGAATAACACATTTCACATTCAATAATGGCATAGATAATTGAAGCATTTACAATGTACAGAGAAAGAAATAAGATAAAATACCAGAGATGTTAATCTAGGCTTTTTCTGCAAGAGAAGCAACTGCTCGATAACTTGTTTTTATTTGTTGCAACAGCGAGCCCGAACTCCCTCTTCTCCTTTCATTGATCTAGTTGTTGTGATCTGAGTCAAATCCTCCAGTCAGATCCACTAGTTCTTCTATTGTTATCCTGATAATCTCTTGCTCTTAAATTCTACTTTGTTCCTTTTGTCTCTTTGTTAGCCCGACTCTGTATGAGATTCATTAACGGTGCGCTGGTTGTAGTCCTAGATTCAACTCAATAATCTGCCTTTTGAAGGGTGATGATCTACATCTTGTAACAACACATTAGGTTATTAAGTGTCACTGTAACTGGAATTGCTTTATGCAAAGTGCTTTTGTTGTATTGATATATTGGATCTTCTCCCAGCTGTGCTTATCAGTTCCATTGTCATGTACACCTAGTGCTGAGATAGTTTGCATGATAGTAAACACCCACATCCTGGGTGTTATTCATCTCATTCCTCATGTTCTACCAGAATAGTTACCAGTCACAGACTGCACATGAATATCTTAGATTTTTCTTGGGGAAGGAAAATTTGTGTATTTATTTTTTTAAAGAAAGTGTGATTTTTTTGGAAGGAAAATCTTTTTATTTTTTGGAAAGAAAGTTAGATTTTTGGAAGGACAATCTTAAAATGTCATCCGTATTTTGGAAGGATAATCTTAAAAAAAAAAAAATTGGAAAGAAAGTGATTTTTTTGGAAGGAAAACCTTTTTATTTATTTTTGGAAAGAAAGTCTTTTTTTTTTTGGAAGGAGAATCTTAAAATGTCATCCGGTTTGCAAACGCCACTCACATATTTACACCGGTAAGACTCATTCTTCTGCTTTTTGTAGACCAAGGCCCAGGAATATGAATGAATATAAGACATCAGTGAGATACAATAAGAGGTTGGCTGGTGACAATATTGAAGAGCTTTTGTTTTCCATATCCAGACATAACGTACCTTTGATAATTACACGTCAACCAGTTGTTTTTGTCATTTTGTGTTTATAAACCGAGACGCCTTTAAGACCCCTTACGTCTGTTCCCATGGTTAGACAGTCTGTCTGCGTGGCGTCTGTTTCTAAGTGTTTATCCAAGGTTCCGGTGGCACTGAGTGTTTGAAACTCCAGTAGTCCTTATTCCCAGGTGGTCTCATTTATGATAAGTCATTTACCTTCCCCCCGGCTGTTTTCTAGTATCCGAGCGCGTGTATCTGTGTGGTGGTTGAAGCTACGTGGTACCCAGATCCCCTGTGTGACCGTCCCTGTGGACACACAGCATCACTCCAAAGACATCTGCAAGTCCAAAGGGGTGATTTCTGAAGAAAAACAGGACAACGTGAAGTGGGGGAGGGGGCTACAAGAACCTGCATCATTAATTCCTGTATTCCAAGACATTGATATGTCCCTTCCTGATTGGACAACGGGCAGCACACAGCTGACTACTCCTCAGAGAGCTGTTTTGTCTTCTGCTCTGGTGGCTTTTTGAATCACAAAATATAAAATATCCTGTTATGTTTGAAAAGTCTAGCATCACAGAGGACACTGAGGTGAATCTCAAATGACTTCCTATTCCCTGTGTAGTGCACTACTTTTGACCAGGGTCCAATGGCACTCTATTCCCTACATAGTGCACTACTTTTGACCAGGGCCCAATAGCACCCTATTCCCTGTGTAGTGCACTACTTTTGACCAGGGCCCAATGGCACCCTATTCCCTGTTTAGTGCACTACTTTTGACCAGGACCCAATGGCACCCTATTCTCTACATAGTACACTACTTTTGACCAGAGACCAATGGGCCTTAATTTACATTTTTACATTTTAGTCAAATAGTATATGCTCTTATCCAGAGCGACTTACATACATGCATACATTGCATACATGCATACATGAATGCATACATCTCATTTCATGCATTTTCTTTTTTTTTGTGCTGGCCCCCCGTGGAAATCAAACCCACAACCCTGGCATTGCAAACACCATGCTCTACCAACTGAGCCACAGGGAGTAGTGTACTAAATAGGAAATAGGGTGCCGTTTGAGACACAATATCGTTTACTAGACAGTTGATATGACAACGAGACAACAAAACAGACAGTCTGATGTCATGTGTTCACTCCTATCTATTATAACAGACAGTCTGATGTCATGTGTTCACTCCTATCTATTATAACAGACAGTCTGATGTCATGTGTTCACTCCTATCTATTATAACAGACAGTCTGATGTCACGTGTTCACTCCTATCTATTATAACAGACAGTCTGATGTCATGTGTTCACTCCTATCTATTATAACAGACAGTCTGATGTCACGTGTTCACTCCTATCTATTATAACAGACAGTCTGATGTCATGTGTTCACTCCTATCTATTATAATAGTCAGTCTGATGTCACGTGTTCACTCCTATCTATTATAACAGACAGTCTGATGTCACGTGTTCACTCCTATCTATTATAACAGACAGTCTGATGTCATGTGTTCACTCCTATCTATTATAATAGTCAGTCTGATGTCATGTGTTCACTCCTATCTATTATAACAGACAGTCTGATGTCATGTGTTCACTCCTATCTATTATAACAGACAGTCTGATGTCACGTGTTCACTCCTATCTATTATAACAGACAGTCTGATGTCATGTGTTCACTCCTATCTATTATAACAGACAGTCTGATGTCATGTGTTCACTCCTATCTATTATAACAGACAGTCTGATGTCATGTGTTCACTCCTATCTATTATAACAGTCAGTCTGATGTCATGTGTTCACTCCTATCTATTATAACAGACAGTCTGATGTCATGTGTTCACTCCTATCTATTATAACAGACAGTCTGATGTCATGTGTTCACTCCTATCTATTATAACAGACAGTCTGATGTCATGTGTTCACTCCTATCTATTATAACAGACATCCATGACAAAGAAAACAAAACAACAACATCTTGATAACACAGTTCATGAAATCCAAACGTCGTGTGTGTGTGTGTGTGTGTGTGTGTGTGCGTGCGTGCCTGCGTGCGTGTGTGTCATGTCAGGTGTGTGTTGTCCCTGACACCCTTTAACACAACACAGGTACATAACAAAGACCGTATCTTCAGGTGTAATTAATCATGTTGTTAGATCCTCCATATTGTGTTCATTAATTAGTGTCTATAGAAGGACGTGTGACACAGAGGTGTAAAATGTTTCCTAATTAGTCAGCCTGCTTAGCATAAAGAATAGTTCCTAATTAGTCAGCCTACTTAGCATAAAGGGAACCTAAAGACACACTGATGATGTCAGTGGTGATGTGTGGTGTCAGTAATCACTAGGAGAGACGTAGACCGATTCAAATTAAACTTTATTGTTCTGGTTTTACTCGTCCCATGCACCAGTACAGTGAAATGCTTAACTTGCCAGCCCTACTCAACAGTGCAGTAGTCAATATCAAAATAGTAGAACTAATAAGAAAATAAAATTGACAAACAGGAGAAATAAGAAATAAGAGAGGAAGCTATATACAGGGTCAGGGCCAGTACCACATTTACAATGTGCAGAGATACTGGAGTATCGAGGTAGATATGTACATTGTAGGCTGGGATTAGCAGAAAGTGACTAGTAGCAGGAGAAATAATAATAGCAATAATTATTATTATTATTGTAGTAATAAAATAGTAATAATATTAATAATAATAGCAATAATAATAATAATAATAATAATAATATTAATATTAATAATTATTATAATAATAATAGTAATATGAATAATATTTCTAGTAACAATAGTAATAATAATATGAATAATAATTATAATAATAATATTAATATTAATATTAATAATAATTCAAGTAATAATAGTAATATTAATTATAATTATAATAATAGTAATAATAGTAATATTAATAATATTTATTATAATAATATTAATATTAATATTAATAATAATTCTAATATTAATATTAGTATTACTATTAATAACAATTATAATTATAATAATAATAGTAATAATAATAGTAATATTAATAATACTTATATTAATACTAATAATAATTATGATAATAATAGTAATAATAGTAATATTAATATTCATAATAATTCTAATAATAATAGTAACTATAGTAATATCAATAGTAATCATAATTATATTAATACCAATAATAATTATTATAATAATAGTAATAATAGTAATATTAATAGCGATAATAATAATAGTAACATTACTAATAATAATAATATTATAATAATAGTAATAATAATAATATTAATATTAATAATAATTCTAATAAAAATAGTAATACTAGTAATATTAATAGTAATAAAAATAATAGTAACATTACTACTAATAATAATATTATTATAATAATAATAGTAATAATAATAATATTAATACTAATTCTAACAATAATAGTAATACTAATATTAATAATAATTCTAATAATAATAGTAATAATAGTAATATTAATAGTAGTAATAATAATAGTAACATTACTACTACTAATAATATTATAATAATAGTAATACGAATAATAATACAAATAATAATACTGCTACTACTAATAATAATAATAATAGCATTACTAATACGGGCAGCAAGTAGCCTAGTGGTTAGAGCGTTGGACTAGTAACCGAAAGGTTGCAAGATCGAATCCCCGAGCTGACAAGATAAAAAATTATGTCGTTCTGCCCCTGAACAAGGCAGTTAACCCACTGTTCCCCAGTAGGCCATCAATGAAAATAAGAATTTGTTCTCAACTGACTTGCCTAGTTAAATAAAGGTAAAATAAAAATAATAATAATAGTAATAATTATAATAGTAATAATTACAATAGTAGACAGTAAGGCAGCAGCATAAGTGGTGAGTGTGTGTGCATAAGTCTCTAATTGTGTGGGTGTTAGTGAGAGTGTGTGTCAGTGTAGACCTGATAGGCTGATACACAGTACGAGTCAAAAGTTTGGACACACCTACTCATTAAAGGATTTTGAATTTTTTTACTATTTTCTACATTGTGAAATAACTATGAAATAACACATCTGGAAACATGTAGTAACCAAAAAAGTGTTAAACAAATCAAAAAATGTTTTTACTTGAGATTCTTCAAAGTAGCAACCTTTTGCCTTGATGACAGCTTTGCACAAGTAAATGTGTGGAATTTCTTTCCTTCTTAATGTGTTTGAGCCAATCAGTTGTGTTGTGACAAGGTAGGGTTGGTATACAGACGATAGCCATATTTGGTAAAAGACCACATCCATATTATGGCAAGAACAGCTCAAATAAGCAAAGAGAAACGACAGTCCGTCATTACTTTAAGACATGGAGGTCAGTCAATCTGGAAAATGTCAAGAACTTTAAAGTTTCTTAAAGTGCAGTCGCAAAAACCATCAAGCGCTATGATGAAACTGGCTCTTATGAGGACACCACAGGAAAGGAAGACCCAGAGTTACCTCTGCTGCAGAGGATACGTTAATTAAAGTTAACTACACCTCAGATTGCAGCCCAAATAAATGCTTCACAGAGTTCAAGTAACAGATGCATCTCAACATCAACTGTTCAGAGGAGACTGTGTGAATCAGGCCTTCATGGTCGATTTGCTGCAAAGAAACCACTACTAAAGGACACCAATAATAAGAAGAGACTTGCTTGGGCCAAGAAACACGAGCAATGGACATTAGACCGGTGGAAATCTGTCCTTTGGTCTGATGAGTCTAAATTAGAAATGTTTGGTTCCAACCGCCATGTCTTTGTGAGACGCAGAGTAGGTGAACGGATTATATCCGCATGTGTCGTTCCCGCTGTGAAGCATGGAGGAGGAGGTGTGATGGTGTGGGGGTGCTTTGCTGGTGACACTGTCTGTGATTTATTTAGAATTAAAGGCACACTTTCCCAGCATGGCTACCACAGCATTCTGCAGCAATACACCTTCCCATCTGGTTTGCGCTTAGTGGGACTGTCATTTGTTTTTCAACGGGACAATGACCCAAAACACACCACCAGGCTGTGTAAAGGCTATTTGACCAAAAAGGAGAGTGATGGTGCTCCATCAGACCTGGCCTCCACAATCACCCAACCTCAACCCAATTGAAGTGGTTTGGGATGAGTTGGACCGCAGAGTGAAGGAAAAGCAGCCAACAAGTGCTCAGCATATGTGGAAACTCCTTCAAGACCTTTAGAAAAGCATTCCTCATGAAGCTGGTTGAGAGAATTCCAAGATTGTGCAAAGCTGTCATCTAGGCAAATGGTGGCTACTTTGAAGAATCTAATATCTAGAATTTATTTTGATTTGTTTAACACTTTTTCTTTACTACATGATTCCATATGTGTTATTTCATAGTTTTAAATTCCTCACTATTATTCCACTATGTAGAAAATAGTAAAAATAAAGAAAAACCCTGTAATGAGTAGGTGTGTCCAACCTATTGACTGGTACTGTACATGTAAGCAGGCTGAAAAAAAGTGACTTTTAGCAGGAATATATAAATACTATTGGTAATATAATTATAATGTAATATCCTCTCCACCCTCTCCGAGTTGGGCATCTCCGGCGCGGCCCACGCTTGGATTGCGTCCTACCTGACAGGTCGCTCCTACCAGGTGGCGTGGCGAGAATCTGTCTCCGCACCATGCGCTCTCACCACTGGTGTCCCCCAGGGCTCTGTTCTAGGCCCTCTCCTATTCTCGCTATACACCAAGTCACTTGGCTCTGTCATATCCTCACATGGTCTCTCCTATCATTGCTATGCAGACGACACACAATTAATCTTCTCCTTTCCCCCTTCTGATAACCAGGCGGTGAATCGCATCTCTGCATGTCTGTCAGACATATCAGTGTGGATGACGGATCACCAGCTCAAGCTGAACCTCGGCAAGACGGAGCTGCTCTTCCTCCTCCTCCTCTTCCTCTGGCGTGATCCTGGACAACACCCTGTCGTTCTCCACTAACATCAAGGCGGTGACCCGATCCTGTAGGTTCATGCTCTACAACTTTCGCAGAGTACGACCCTGCCTCACACAGGAAGCGGCGCAGGTCCTAATCCAGGCACTTGTCATCTCCCGTCTGGATTACTGCAACTCGCTGTTGGCTGGGCTCCCTGCCTGTGCCATTAAACCCCTACAACTCATCCAGAACGCCGCAGCCCGTCTGGTGTTCAACCTTCCCAAGTTCTCTCACGTCACCCCGCTCCTCCGCTCTCTCCACGTTGTCCTGCATCCGCTACAAGACCATGGTGATTGCCTACGGAGCTGTGAAGGGAACGGCACCTCCATACCTTCAGGCTCTGATCAGGCCCTACACCCAAACAAGGGCACTGCGTTCATCCACCACTGGCCTGCTGGCCCCCCTACCTCTGAGGAAGCACAGTTCCCGCTCAGCCCAGTCAAAACTGTTCGCTGCTCTGGCACCCCAATGGTGGAACAAGCTCCCTCACGACGCCAGGACAGCGGAGTCAATCACCACCTTCCGGAGACACCTGAAACCCCACCTTTTTAAGGAATACCTAGGATAGGATAAAAGTAATCCTTCTAACCCCCCCCTTAAAAGATTTAGATGCACTATTGTAAAGTGGTTGTTCCACTGGATATCATAAGATGAATGCACCATTTTGTAAGTCGCTCTGGATAAGAGCGTCTGCTAAATGACTTAAATGTAAATGTAATGTAAATGTAATATACTCATGGTAATATATATATTTAAACATGGCTGAAAAGTGACTGGTAGCAGGAATATATAAATACTATTGGTAATATACTCATGGTAATATATACATGTAAGCAGGGCTGAAAAGTGACTGGTAGCCGTGAATATATAAATACTATTGGTAATATACTCATGATAATATATACATGTAAACAGGAGTATAGGAGGGATTCACATGTCAGTGATTACCCGACGAGGCTCCAAATACTACAGTGAGGGAAAAAAAATATTTGATCCCCTGCTGATTTGTACGTTTGCCCACTGACAAAGAAATGATCAGTCTATAATTTTAATGGTAGGTTTAATTGAACAGTGAGAGACAGAATAACAACAAAAAAATCAAGAAAAACGCATGTCAAAAATGTTAGAAATTGATTTGCATTTTAATGAGAGAAATAATTATTTGACCCCTCTGCAAAACATGACTTAGTACTTGGTGGCAAAACCCTTGTTGGCAATCACAGAGGTCAGATGTTTCTTGTAGTTGGCCACCAGGTTTGCACACATCTCAGGAGGGATTTTGTCCCACTCCTCTTTGCAGATCTTCTCCAAGTCATTAAGGTTTCGAGGCTGACGTTTGGCAACTCGAACCTTCAGCTCCCTCCACAGATTTTATATGGGATTAAGGTTTGGAGACTGGCTAGGCCACTCCAGGACCTTAATGTGCTTCTTCTTGAGCCACTCCTTTGTTGCCTTGGCCGTGTGTTTTGGGTCATTGTCATGCTGGAATACCCATCCACGACCCATTTTCAATGCCCTGGCTGAGGGAAGGAGGTTCTCACCCAAGATTTGACGGTACATCGTCCCTTTGATGTGGTGAAGTTGTCCTGTCCCCTTAGCAGAAAAACACCACCAAAGCATAATGTTTCCACCTCCATGTTTGACGGTGGGGATGGTGTTCTTGGGGTCATAGGCAGCATTCCTCCTCCTCCAAACACAGCGAGTTGAGTTGATGCCAAAGAGCTCCATTTTGGTCAGGATTTCAGTGCTTCACAGCGTAGTGTGTTACCAATTGTTTTCTTGGTGACTATGGTCCCAGCTGCCTTGAGATCATTGACAAGATCCTCCTGTGTAGTTCTGGGCTGATTTCTCACCGTTCTCATGATCATTGCAACTCCACGAGGTGAGATCTTGCATGGAGCCCCAGGCCGAGGGAGATTGACAGTTCTTTTGTGTTTCTTCCATTTGCGAATAATCGCACCAACTGTTGTCACCTTCTCACCAAGCTGCTTGGCGATGGTCTAGTAGCCCATTCCAGCCTTGTGTAGGTCTACAGTCTTGTCCCTGACATCCTTGGAGAGCTCTTTGGTCTTGGCCATGGTGGAGAGTTTGGAATCTGATTGATTGATTGCTTCTGTGGACAGGTGTCTTTTATACAGGTAACAAGCTGAGATTAGGAGCACTCCCTTTAAGAGTGTGCTCCTAATCTCAGCTCATTACCTGTATAAAAGACACCTAGGAGACAGAAATCTTTCTGATTGAGAGGGGTCAAATACTTATTTCCCTCATTAAAATGAAAATCAATTTATAACATTTTTGATATTTGGCAGAGTTAATTAAAGAAGAATGCCATTGTTGATTAGATGCTTTGTTTTCATTATCTAGGCTATTTCCTCTTGAACCTTAAGGTAATCTATTAGAAAGTCATGGACAATGTGGACACTATATAAAACAATTAATACCATATATGAATACGTTCAAACATTTTTTTATTCAAGTATAGATGAACAAAGTTACCATAGATTGCCAAAGATTTTCTGTTAATTTGGTAAATTATCGGTAGCTTTGCAACCCTTACTTTGCACTTTAGGGACTATTACATTGGTTCCATTGTGACACACAAGTTCTATCAGGCCAAGATAAAGTATTGGGAAGATTTGGAATACTATTTGAACCCAGTTCTGATGAATACTGGGAAAGATGCAGTAGCCACAGAGAGGAGAAACAAACCCCAGAACAGAAATACAGTACAGACAGGATGACACACACACACACACACACACACACACACACACACACACACACACACACACACACACACACACACACACACACACACACACACACACACACACACACACACACACACACACACACACACTCTCTTTCTCTCACTACCAGAGAGCTTTTCTTCGGCGATAGTCAGCATTAGGTTATTTCCATTGTGATTAAGGAATTCATTGGGTGATGAAACATCATGAAAGTGAGAAACTTCTAGTCATCAGCCATATAAATGGAACACCGTTTCACTAACTGCAGGGGTTGAGAGTATTTATGAAGAAAACAACAACTAGTAAACAACAACAATTTCAGACGACAAAAACAACAACATTGCAAAATTCAATTAATGTGTTGTTTCTTTTTTCCCACGTTTTGAAACCGGGTGGGGGCGGTTCAAACCAGCCTTTAACTAGTCCACATAACTTATACTTAATTGTCTTGTTGCTATAGTGAAGAGGTGTTTGGACTTGTCTTGGGATAATTCTCATTCACAGAGGTGTAGGTATGAGTCATATACCCTCTCTCTCTCTCTCTCTCTCTCTCTCTCTCTCTCTCTCTGCACAGGTGTACAGGTGGAAGGAAGGGCTCCCTGCCACTGCTAACTGTTTAGAGGAGAGTTACGTCCGTTTTCTTCTCCTCCGATTCTGACATGAACTTTGTTTGAAATTTCAATTTTTCTGTCGACACTATGTCTTCCTCTGATGTTGCTCAGCAGTTGGTACGTTGTAATGTCTGAATAGAAACTTGACAGATCATAACAACAAACCAGTTTGGGACATTTGAGTCAGACATGGCAAGGAGTGTCCCTTGCTAGCAAACGTTAGCTTGCTTATAAAAGTAACCTTACAACCAGCTGTACTTTCAGAAAGTTGATAAGTTGCCAAGCCTTCCAGATCAGCTTGTCAACAAATCAACCTGCCAAGGCTCCTTGTTTTCATCATCCTCTGTATCGGTGATACTGGTATTGGTAAGACGGCCCTGACGGGCACACCGTTCAACACTAACCTTTAGAACTGTGAGTCGTCCCACTTCGAGCCACAGGTGAAGCTGCGAGCCCAGACATACGACCTGCAGAAGAGTGTCAGACTCAGGCTCACAGTAGTCAACATTCTCCGTAACTACCAGGACTGTCTCTATTTCATATCGTCCTCCGGACACTGCCTCAAGTCTATTGACCTACTCCCGTTGCCTGCTGCACTGCTGCTTGGATTCCACCTGGCGATCTGTTTACCGTCTGCCCTGGTTGTCTCCTCCTGTCCGGTACAGGTACCCCCCACCCCCCGAGCTTTCGCTTGCCTCCAGCACACACGCATTGTTGGGACCAGTGACTCTGAACTTACATTGGCTAGCCCCAAGTCGTTATATATTTCATTTTTTTCTTGTGCATTTTGCTATTTGCCTCATGACTCCTGCATGCTTTGTTGACTACAAACTTTCTTTGCCCAACCGTGGGACAGACTGTTTGTTCCCACACTCGGGACTCTGACTCTCTATTGGTTACACTAACTTTTGGCCTCCAATCCCATTCTAACCACCTCTCGCCGGCTTTGTATTCATGTTACCTGATGAAATTGCTGTACAACATGATCTTGTTGCCATCTGATGCACATTCAGATGTCATAAATCAGCACTGGAGAGCTCTCCCTGTCCTCTGCCGTGCCTTGATTATAGTACTGTTGATGATATCTGGAAATGTGCATGTACACCCAGGCCCATCTACTGTTGCTAGACCCAATTCTGACTTGTGCTCTGATATCTGATTCACTGATTTCTGCTCTCGTAAAAGCCTGGGTTTTCTGCACGTTTTAACACTAGAAGCTTATTACCTAAAATGGATCAATTGAAAGTGTGGGTTCACAGCTCCAATCCAGATGTGTTAGTCATTACTGAGACGTGGTTAAGGAAGAGTGTTTTGTATACCGATGTTAACCTTTCTGGTTATAACCTTTTTCAGCAAGACAGATCTTCCAAAGGTGGTGGAGTGGCAATCTTTAATGACTTTAATGAGCAAGCCTTCCTTCATGAACTGGCCTCTGTAATATGGTATAGAATCAGCTTTATCCCCTCTCTGTCGAAAAGACACTTGGACCTTCTTTTTAAAAATATTTTCAGGAATAGATTGTCCACCATCTATGAAAAGAAAAGAGAAATAGGCAAAACAACACTTCGATTTAGAGCAATAAAGAAATTGAATAATTTAACTGAGCAAACTAGAAACCTTTCGATATATAAATTCAAACAATACTTTAAAACCATTTAAATATAATACATAGAAACGCTGTGTTGGACTGTAGTAGATAAAGAATCAATATCTTTTTAGACTGAGTATTATTGGGTCAATATGTTAGTGTATTATGTCTGTTTGTAACAGTGTGTTATATGTGAAAATGTGTTCGTATTATAAATTGTATTTTAATGTTTAAGGACTCTTGGAAGATTAGTCCAAATGAGGACTAAAAGAGATCCAAATAAAAAATCTAAATTAGTGGTATTGTTTACAAACACGCCCCCATAAAGTAAATGAGAATTAAAAACAGGTTCAGCCCCTGGTTTGACCGTGATCTTGCAGAGTTACTCCACCTCAACAACTGCATTTGGCGAAAGGCTCGGCACACGCATACTCAGCCTGACTGGCTCTTGTTCAGGCAAATGAGAAATAAGTGCACTCAGGCTATCCGGAAGGCCAAAGTTAGTTACTTTAAGGAGCAGTCCTCTCTCTGTGGGTCTACACCCAAGAAGTTCTGGAAAATGGTTAAAGACCTGGAGAATAAACCCTCCTCCTCACAGCTGCCCATGTCCCTTAAAGTTGATGATGTGGTTGTTACTGACAAGAAGCACATGGCTGCGCTCTTTAATCACCACTTCATTAGGTCAGGATTCCTATTTGAGTCAGCCATACCTCCTTGCCCGTCCAACATTTCTCCATCTCCCACCCCTTCTAATGCGACTGTAACCGATGCTTCTCCATCTTTTTCCCCTGCCCCGCTACAAAGTTTCTCCCTGCAGGCGGTCACTGAGTCTGAGGTGCTAAAGGAGCTCCTGAAACTTGATCCCAAAAAACATCTGGTTCAGAAGGTTTAGACACTTTCTTCTTTAAGGTTGCCAAGCCTATCTCCGATCTTTTTAACCCGCCTCTCCTTTCTGGGGAGGTTCCCATTGCTTGGAAGGGAGCCAGGGTTTGTCCTTTATTTAAAGAGGGCGATCAAGCCGATCCTAACTGTTATAGGCCTATTTGTATTTTGCTCTGTTTATCAAAAGTGTTGGAAAAGGTTATGGATGTGTCACTGCAACCTTAAAAGGTCCTCAATGTTGTCACCATTCCCCTGTATTCTAAGAAATGTTGTGCTGCTATTTTTATTGACTTGGCCAAAGCTTTTGATACGGTAGACCATTCCATTCTTGTGGGCCAGCTAAGGAGTATTGGTGTCTCTGAGGGGTCTTTGGCCTGGTTTGCTAACTACCTCTCTGAAAGAGTGCAGTGTATAAAGTGAGAAAATCTGCTGTCTCAACCACTGCCTGTCACCAAGGGAGTACCCCAAAGCTCAATCCTAGGCCCTACGCTCTTTTCAATTTACATCAACCACAAAACACCAGTCTCAACATCAACAGTGAAGAGGCGACACCGGGAGGCTGGCCTTCTAGGCAGAGTTCCTCTGTCCAGTGTCTGTGTTATTTTGCCCATCTTAATCTTTTCTATTTATTGGCCAGTCTGAGATATGGCTTTTTCTTTGCAACTCTGCCTAGAAGGCCAGCATCCCGGAGTCGCCTCTTCACTGTTTACGTTGAGACTGGTGTTTTGTACCATTTAATGAAGCTGCCAGTTGAGGACTTGTGAAGCGTCTGTTTCTCAAACGAGATACTCTAATGTACTTGTCCTCTTGCTCAGTTGTGCACTGAGGCCTACCACTCCTCTTTCTATTCTGGTTAGAGCCAGTTTGCGCTGTTCTGTGAAGGGAGTAGCACAAAGCGCTGTACGAGATCTTCAGTTTCTTGGCAATTTCTCACATGGAATAGCCTTCATTTCTTAGAACAAGAATAGACTGACGAGTTTCAGAAGTAAGGTCTTTGTTTCTGGCCATTTTGAGCCTGTAATCAAAACCACAAATGCTGATGCTCCAGATACTCAACTAGTCTAAAGAAGGCCATACACTTGGATTAGCTAACACAATGTGCCATTGGGACACAGGAGTGATGGTTGCTATGTAGATATTCTATTAAAAATCAGCCGTTTCCAGCTATAATACTCAATTACAACATTAACAATATCAACACTGTATTTCTGATCAATGTGATGTTATTTTAATGGACAATTTTTTTTGCTTTTCTTTCAAAAACAAGGACATTTCTAAGTGACCCCAAACTGTTGAACGGTAGTGTATATATATATTTGTTTAAATCCCAGCCCCCGTCCCCGCAGGAGGCCTTTTGCCTTTTGGTAGGCCGTCATTGTAAATAAGATTTTGTTCTTAATTAACTGTTAAATAAAGGTTTAAGAGAGGAGGGCCTGCCACTGCCAACTGCGGGCGGCAGGTAGCCTAGTAACCGAAAGGTTGCAAGATCGAATCCCCGAGCTGACAAGGTAAAAATCTGTTGTTCTACTCCTGAACGAGGCAGTTAACCCACTGTTCCTAGGCCGTCATTGAAAATAAGAATTTGTTCTTAACTGACTTGCCTAGTAAAATAAAACTGTTAATGCTAACTGTTTAGAGGAGAGGAGGGCCTGCCTGCCACTGCTAACTGTTTAGAGGAGAGGAGGGCCTGTCTGCTACCGCTAACTGTTAATGCTAACTGTTTAGAGGAGAGGAGGGCCTGCCTGCCACCGCTAACTGTTAATGCTAACTGTTTAGAGGAGAGGAGTGCCTGCCTGCCACTGCTAACTGTTTAGAGGAGAGGAGGGCTGCCTGCCACCGCTAACTGTTAATGCTAACTGTTTAGAGGATAGGAGGGCCTGTCTGCCACCGCTAACTGTTCATGCTAACTGTTTAGAGGAGAGGAGGGCCTGCATGCCACCGCTAACTGTTAATGCTAACTGTTTAGAGAAGAGGAGGGCCTGCCTGCCACTGCTAACTGTTTAGAGGAGAGGAGGGCTGCCTGCCACCGCTAACTGTTAATGCTAACTGTTTAGAGGAGAGGAGGGCTGCCTGCCACCGCTAACTGTTAATGCTAAGTGTTTAGAGGACAGGAGGGCCTGTCTGCCACCGCTAACTGTTAATGCTAACTGTTTAGAGGAGAGGAGGGCCTGCCTGCCACTGCTAACTGTTCATGCTAAGTGTTTAGAGGAGAGGGGGGCCTGTCTGCCACCGCTAACTGTTAATGCTAACTGTTTAGAGGAGAGGAGGGCCTGTCTGCCACCGCTAACTGTTAATGCTAACTGTTTAGAGGATAGGAGGGCCTGTCTGCCACCGCTAACTGTTCATGCTAAATGTTTAGAGGAGAGGAGGGCCTGCATGCCACCGCTAACTGTTAATGCTAACTGTTTAGAGAAGAGGAGGGCCTGCCTGCCTGCCACTGCTAACTGTTTAGAGGAGAGGAGGGCTGCCTGCCACCGCTAACTGTTAATGCTAACTGTTTAGAGGAGAGGAGGGCCTGCCTGCCACCACTAACTGTTAATGCTAACTGTTTAGAGGAGAGGAGGGCCTGCCTGCCACTGCTAACTGTTTAGAGGAGAGGAGGGCTGCCTGCCACCGCTAACTGTTAATGCTAACTGTTTAGAGGAGAGGAGGGCCTGTCTGCCACTGCTAACTGTTCATGCTAAGTGTTTAGAGGAGAGGGGGGCCTGTCTGCCACCGCTAACTGTTAATGCTAACTGTTTAGAGGAGAGGAGGGCCTGTCTGTCACCGCTAACTGTTCATGCTAAGTGTTTAGAGGACAGGAGGGCCTGTCTGCCACCGCTAACTGTTAATGCTAACTGTTTAGAGGAGAGGAGGGCCTGCCTGCCACTGCTAACTGTTCATGCTAAGTGTTTAGAGGAGAGGGGGGCCTGTCTGCCACCGCTAACTGTTAATGCTAACTGTTTAGAGGAGAGGAGGGCCTGTCTGCCACCGCTAACTGTTAATGCTAACTGTTTAGAGGAGAGGAGGGCCTGCCTGCCACTGCTAACTGTTCATGCTAACTGTTTAGAGGAGAGGAGGGCCTGTCTGCTACCGCTAACTGTTCATGCTAAGTGTTTAGAGGAGAGGGGGCCTGTCTGCCACCGCTAACTGTTAATGCTAACTGTTTAGAGGAGAGGAGGGCCTGTCTGCCACCGCTAACTGTTAATGCTAACTGTTTAGAGGAGAGGAGGGTGCGCCTGCCGCTGCTAACTGCTAACTGTTAATGCTAACTGTTTAGAGGAGAGGAGGGCCTGCCTGACACTGCTAACTGTTCATGCTAACTGTTTAGAGGAGAGGAGGGCCTGTCTGTCACCGCTAACTGTTCATGCTAAGTGTTTAGAGGACAGGAGGGCCTGTCTGCCACCGCTAACTGTTAATGCTAACTGTTTAGAGGAGAGGAGGGCCTGCCTGCCACTGCTAACTGTTCATGCTAACTGTTTAAAGGAGAGGAGGGCCTGTCTGCCACCGCTAACTGTTAATGCTAACTGTTTAGAGGAGAGGAGGGGAGTGTGAAAAGAAAATCATCCTAATTTATTAGCAATAAAAGTCCCCCACCCCTCCCTCTGTCCCCCTCCCTCAGCTCTCCCTCCCTCTATCCCCCCTCCCTCCCCATCCCCCTCTCTCCCTCCCCATCCCCCTCCCTCCCTCTATCCTCCCTCCATCCCTCTGCAACTCCCCATGGCTAATTGTCATACAGGTCTAGGGAGGAAGCTACTGCTGTGCCAACAGCCAGCCTCCAACAAGAGCAAATAAGCATCAACAGAAAGGAAAGGTCTTCATGTCAAAGTGAACTTCACAGTAACTCACAGCCCAGCTCTCCACTCCTGCCTCAAATCAGGAAACTTAATGGGATGTCAGTGGGGGCTCAGGACAAGCCAACCAGTAGTTAACACAACTAATGTCTCTGCTTCTGCTTTATTTAATTACATACAGCTGATTGATAAGAGAGAGGTCCTCAGTACAGAGACAGACAGGAAGTATCACTGCCTGATTTAATTACATACAGCTGACTGATAAGAGAGAGGTCCTCAGTACAGGGACAGACAGACAGCACTAGCAAGGCTCTCTTCTCTCTCTCCTCTCTCCTCTCTCTCTCTCCTCTCTCCCTCTCTCTCTCTCTCTCTCTGGCTCATCTTGTTATATAGGTCACAATATCAAACAGAATCACCTCTAGCTGAAAACAATGATTTATTCAAATACTGGCAGCAGATCCAGCGTGACAACAGATTGCCTCTTGGTTGAATGCCACGTTATAGCGACGGCAACATAATCGCAACAAACACAGAATACTCCACGAAGCTTGTATATCCTACCCTGTCTTGATTCAGACAACAACAGAAGTTAGGAGAGAAAAAAAACAACAACCTCAGAATGAATCTTTTAGAACCAGTAACACAACATGTGCTCTGAGAATTCTCTGCGTTCTGTCAAACAATTTTTCTATCAGGTGGTTTGGTATGCGCTCATTCTCAGCAGAATAACATGTCTGTGGGTGTGTGTGAGAGAATGCGTCCCGTGGGACATTGCTGCTCCTCCTGAGAGCTGGAGCAACACAGCAACAGGACTACTGCTAGATTTCAGGCATTCTTCCCCGTGAGCGTTTGTATGTTGGCAGTGATTGATACTAGCTCAATGCCCCCATGGCTGCCAGTGAGTTGTGAACTAGTTTTTTCAGTGTAGCAATCTCTCTCTCAAGTACACAGCCGACGCCGAAGCAGGGCTAGCAAACACCCCTCTGGTGTGTGCACTTCCTCATGTGAAATGGAATTAGAATATGTAGAGCCAATCAGACGACTGTGACGCTCGGTAACCACTAACCCCTGACAACGCCTATGACAACAGTGATGAAAATCAATGTTTATTGACGTTGAATTATGGTTGTAAATCACACCTTTTTTTGTTTGTTTGTTTCAGGTCAAACTGTCTAAGTTCCTCCACAGGTGAGATCATAAATCACTGGTGAAACAAGTAGTAGGTCTGTAGGTAGGTGTGTGTGTGTGTGTGTGTGTGTGTGTGTGTGTGTGTGTGTGTGTGTGTGTGTGTGTGTGTGTGTGTGTGTGTGTGTGTGCGGGCGTGCGTGCGTGCGTGCGTGCGTGTACACACTGGGATAATGAAGATTCCTCCCTCTCCATGATAACTTGATAAGTTCGTCAGTCTGCCTCGGGGCCGACAAGTGTAGCCAGGCTGAGACAGCTGCTGCAATGCTGCATTTCTGTGGTTCGTTAACGTTTAGTTATGAAAGACGCTGTCCTTTTTCAGTGAGGTGACTCCAGACATGAGGCCCTTCACTTTCTAAAACACATACACTTCCTGTCCATGTAACAGGTTAAAGGGCCAATCAGCAGTTGCTATATCCATTTTTGGACTTATATACTTCGAGAATCAATGGGTACATATATTAATTTCAGGGTTGGCATGGTTACCTTCTAAATGTAATCCGTTACAGTTACTAGTTACCGTTCAAAATTGTAATCAGTAACATAACTTTTGGATTACCCCAAACTCAGTATTGTAATGTGATTACATTCCGTTACTTTTAGATTCCGTTCCCCTTTAAGAGGCATTAGAAAAAGACAAAGAATACATGTTACCAATTGAATGACATCTATTGCAGGATAAATCAATGTTTACATAGCTGGCCATATATGGATGTTAAATTTATACTTTATTTGTTGGTTATATTGGCTTCTTCTAACCCATCGCTTTCTACTACATAAATAATACGAATAAATTATATATTTACATTAAAAAACCAAAGTCTATCAGAATTCCAGTCATTCCAATAAATGTTATACCCCTTGACGTTCAAGAATAGGACTTGGAAATATGGAAGTATAGATTAGCCAAATTGTTTAACCTGAATATAACCCAAAAACTAAGGACTTATTAGCCAGCCCTACTCTGTTGTTTATGATTGTGTTGTCATGGAGATTGATTGGGCTCGTTGATTCAAGTTGAAAAATAAATGCTGTGTTCATGGAATGGCTTTGAGCACTACTGAAAAGTTCTATTTACATGTGAAAAATAAATGTCATATGTTGCATTTGTTATAGGCCTTTTGTTGACCTTTTAGTTGGTGACACTTTAATATCTTGATTATATGCAGCTGTTTAAAGGGAAAATCCACAGATGAAACAATAACAAAACGGCCACCCCGCCTCTATTTTGGTAAAAAAGCTGAGGGATGGGCCTGGAGAAATGTAACCAACTCTCAGATTAATAGACAGAGCTATGGATGCAAGGACTGACCATCCATGATATCAACATTATTGTTTTAACCATGTCATGAGGCTATACAGTGTTTGTTTACATTTACAATGTTTACAAACATTGGAGTAAAACAAACGTGTATATATTGGGTTCTGATGGGGTGTGACAGTTGAACTAAGCTCCTGAGGCGTTTCTAAGTTATATTCTTCAACATTTATAAGTCCAAAAACGGACGTAGCAACTACAGATTGCCTCTTTAGGTCTATCAGAAGTGTGTGAGTTTCAGCATGTCTCCATTAGGCTTATGGATTTTTTTATCAGCATGAATTAGATTGAGCAATAAAAGCCCCACTTTTATTCCATAGGCTGAGATCCGCACTATGCAGCTATTGCAAGACCGCATTTTTCACTGGCGGTTCACTGGTTTTGAAAACAATGATTGATTGGCAGCTTACACTTCTTGAATTCAACCATTATTGGGTTCAAATACACATTTAGATTTGTGAACAGCCATCCACAATATCCACAATCCGTAAGGAGCAGATAGCTAAATGAGAGAGCAGCAATGTGATTCACATCAACGCGCTATGTAGATGTCAATAATAAGTGATATCCGTATATCTGTAGACTACACCACTGCTGTCATCCTTTACCTCCAAGTGTTTATTCAAGTTGGATAATCTTTGGATGCTGACAGCAGTCTCGCCATTGGAAGACATAGCTTGGACTGTAGCCTATAAAAACTCTATTCCTACTCTTTTCCCGCGATCCATCAAAAACATTTGGTGTGTCATCATAGTGCTCTCTGACATCATAGTGCTCTCTGACATCATAGTGCTCTCTGACATAGTGGTCTCTGACATCATAGTGCTCTCTGACATCATAGTGCTCTCTGACATCATAGTGGTCTCTGACATCATAGTGGTCTCTGACATCATAGTGCTCTTTGACATCATAGTGGTCTCTGACATCATAGTGCTCTCTGACATCATAGTGGTCTCTGACATCATAGTGGTCTCTGACATCATAGTGCTCTCTGACATCATAGTGGTGTCTGACATCATAGTGGTCTCTGACATCATAGTGCTCTCTGTCATCATAGTGGCCTCTGACATCATAGTGCTCTCTGACGTCATAGTGCTCTCTGACATCATAGTGCTCTCTGACTTGTGGTCAGACTCACTCAGGTGGAACAAACTTAAACTTGCACCTTTTTTCAACGCTGATTTGAATGTCATTGAGAAAACAGAGAAGTGTAAAAAACTTTTTTTCCGCAAACATCCTTTCCGAATTTAAAAGTAATCCTCAAAGTAGTCTGTTTTTCAAAAGTATCTGTAATCTTATTACAATATTTTTGCTGGTAACGTAACGGATTACAGTTACCGTTTTTGTAATCCCTTACTCCCCAACCCTGATTCATTTATAAATCCAGAAAATGGATGTAGCAACTGCTGATTGGCCCCTTTTAACCTGTGACATGGACAGGAAGTGTATGCGTTTTAGAAAGTGAAGGGCCTCTTCTTTGCAATGTCACAAAGACAAGTAAATAAGACAACGAAATGTTCACTCTCAAGTTAGTTTGTTTTTCCCCCACTGTGGTATCCTGTTACACTTGTGTAAACACAAAGTCCATGTTAAACTGTTAGGCTTAATGTCTGGAGTCATCTTTACTGAAGAGGACGGCCTCTTTCATAAATGCCTCATGAACTGAGTTCAACTGTCACACCCAATCAGAACTCCAAATGTAAGATTGTTTTACTCCAAATGTAAACAAGCAAGATATAGCCTCATAACGTGGTTAAAACTATAATGTTGATATCATGGATGGTCAGTCCTTGCGTCCGTAAGCTCTGTCTATGAATTTGAGAGTGATTATACATTTCTCCAGCCCCATCTCTCATCTATTTTACCAAAACAGGGGAGGGGAGTCTCTTTGGTGTTGTTTCTACTACTGATTACCGCTTTAAAGCTCCAGCTTGTCACTGCCTGGACCACACTGAGAGGGTATCCGTTATGTGATTCAGCTCCAGCTTGTCACTGCCGGACCACACTGAGAGGGTATCCGTTATGTGATTCAGCTCCAGCTTGTCACTGCCTGGACCACACTGAGAGGGTATCCGTTATGTGATTCAGCTCCAGCTTGTCACTGCCGGACCACACTGAGAGGGTATCCGTTATGTGATTCAGCTCCAGCTTGTCACTGCCGGACCACACTGAGAGGGTATCCGTTATGTGATTCAGCTCCAGCTTGTCACTGCTGGACCACACTGAGAGGGTATCCGTTATGTGATTCAGCTTGTCACTGCCTGGACCACACTGAGAGGGTATCTGTTATGTGATTCAGCTCCAGGTTGTCACTGCCGGACCACACTGAGAGGGTATCCGTTATGTGATTCAGCTCCAGCTTGTCACTGCCTGGACCACACTGAGAGGGTATCCGTTATGTGATTCAGCTCCAGCTTGTCACTGCCGGACCACACTGAGAGGGTATCCGTTATGTGATTCAGCTCCAGCTTGTCACTGCCGGACCACACTGAGAGGGTATCCGTTATGTGATTCAGCTCCAGCTTGTCACTGCTGGACCACACTGAGAGGGTATCCGTTATGTGATTCAGCTCCAGCTTGTCACTGCCGGACCACACTGAGAGGGTATCCGTTATGTGATTCAGCTCCAGCTTGTCACTGCCGGACCACACTGAGAGGGTATCCGTTATGTGATTCAGCTCCAGCTTGTCACTGCCGGACCACACTGAGAGGGTATCTGTTATGTGATTCAGCTCCAGCTTGTCACTGCCGGACCACACTGAGAGGGTATCCGTTATGTGATTCAGCTCCAGCTTGTCACTGCCGGACCACACTGAGAGGGTATCCGTTATGTGATTCAGGACTCTAAGACACGCACCATGGCGCTTCATAGCTTCCCACACCTTGTATTGTATCGGTGTGTTCAGGGGGGCCTTGGTCTGCTCTAGTCTGTGTGGGCTCTGGGCCACCGTAAACTGTTTGCCCCAGTGACCACAAATCACAGCTGAAAACAGGTGTGGGGGGCGCCTTCAAAGGGGGAAGAGGGTGGGCCTCTTTCAGTGGTTTTACGACCTCAGCTTGAACCATTCAGACATGGCCACTGTCCCTTGCTCCCTCCCCTGTTCCTCTGCACCTGGCCCCATTCTCAGGCAGCTAGGATCATCTCCTCTGTAGGGAGGAGGGAGGGAGGGAAGGAGGCAGAAACACATTCACTTGTACAAGGAAAAGATTAGCCCCTGATTCAATTGATTCAATCTCCTTTTCCTTGGGCCTGAGAAAGAGAAGGAACAAGAGAAAAGAGAAGAAGAGAGGAAGAGACTTCAAAAAAGGATCCCCTCTCCTCTCCTCTCCTCTCCTCTCCTCTCCTCTCCTCTCCTCTCCTCTCCTCTCCTCTCCTCTCCTCTCCTCTCCTCTCCTCTCCTCTCCTCTCCTCTCCTCTCCTCTCCTCTCCTCTCCTCTCCACCTATCCACTCCCCTCCCCTCCCCTCTGTGTTCTATGATAGTGAATGGTGAGGAGTTAAAACCCAGGGTTGTATTGTGTATTCTGAGTGCTATTTCAGAACTCAGTCCACTAATACACTTGTGAAGCTCTTTTAATTGTGTGTATTTGCATTCTAAAGGCTTGTTTGTTGCTTTTAATAACCGACTCCTTTTAACTAGTAATTGGAAAGCATGACTTGTGAGGCCCTACTTAACTAAACTTAAACAGATCTAATATGCTTTGCTCCTTAATGCAGCAAGGCCTTCTACCTGTATTAGATACTGAATGATTACCACTCGAGAAAACATCACGATCTGTGGTGAACTCACAATGCAGAAAACATCACGATTTGTGGTGAACTCACAATGCAGAAAACATCACGATTTGTGGTGAACTCACAATGCAGAAAACATCACGATTTGTGGTGAACTCACATTGCAGGAAACATCACAAGCTGTGGTGAATTCACAATGCAGGAAATATCACGATTTGTGGTGAACTCACAATGCAGAAAACATCACGACCTGTGGTGAACTCACAATACAGAAAACATTGTGATCTTAATTAGAAGTAAACTTAAGATTTCATGGGGTAACAATGTAAGAAATAATACATAAAAAAACACAATACTGCATAGTTTCCTAAGAACGCGAAGAGAGGCGACCATCTCTGTCGGTGCCATCCCGTAAACCTTTATTTGGGCGTGTTCACACTATTTTAAAGGGTGAATACTCTGGACATATAATATAGTGTTTTAAAAGGTGAATACTCTGGACATATAATATACTGTTTTAAAAGGTGAATACTCTGGACATATAATATAGTGTTTTAAAAGGTGAATACTCTGGACATATAATATACTGTTTTAAAAGGTGAATACTCTGGACATATAATATAGTGTTTTAAAAGGTGAATACTCTGGACACATAATATACTGTTTTAAAAGGTGATTACTCTGTACCTATAATATCGTGTTTTAAAAGGTGAATATATATTGTATTCAGTGAATAGCCTATTATTTAATTGATGCCTACTGATTGAATAAAGATGGCAGTCGGAATGCATTATCCTATACATCTAGCCGTGTGTGTGTGTGTGTGTGTGTGTGTGTGTGTGTGTGTGTGTGTGTGTGTGTGTGTGTGTGTGTGTGTGTGTGCGTGTGTGCGCGCGTGTGTGTGTGTCCAATAGTTGAGCGGCGAGGTCTCCATTGTGTTCTGTCTGGGAAGGAGCTGTCATGTCCCAGCTTGTTCTATGGTCCTTATAGCAAGGCCCTGTGCCCACTACTCTGAGTGTGTGTGTGTGTGTGTGTGTGTGTGTTGTATATAAACCCTATAAAATCTACTCTCCATGCCTCTGTGACAATCTGTCCATTGCCAGGCGACCAGCAGCAGTCAGCTTACAGCCCAGTGAAGAGGCCGGACCACCCAGTCGGTGGTGGAAGGGCCTTTCAGGCTCCATGCCTGCTCTATTCTCTAGTCTCCCTGGCTTCTGGAGACTGTTTGCAGTGAGACACAACAGTGGCACAATTCAACGTTTTTCTATGGGCCAACGCTGTCTTTCTCATCTCAAAGGGCAAAGGCAACGGCTTGAAGGACTTCCAAACAATTTCAAGGATGGATTGAGAGTTTGTCAAGTGTTATCAGACAATAGAAATGTCCTTTTTGTGTTTACTTAGCTGAAAAACAAGCAAAACTGAAAGTTTTTCGGTTATAGTTCATATGCCAATAGTAAACCATCATCTGGTTTTTGTTTAATTACTTTTTATTGACCATTTTGAATTATTTCATTGTAGGATTTTTTTAATTGTATTTTAATTTTGACAGTATTCAACATAAGTTAGAATATTTTCTTCTTAGGGATAAACAATTAAATGTATTCTACTTTTAGCAATATTATCACATAGTTATAATACATTATCATGGAGAAATCCATTAGAACCTATTTGAGTTGTTCGGAATGGATAATATTCTAGAACAGAGTGATGTCCATGTTGAGTCAGTTTAGACTCAATGGAACAGCTCTCCCCCTAGTGGTACAGAACCAATCATATGAACCCTGGTCAGGACCAATCATATGAACCCTGGTCAGGACCAATCATATGAACCCTGGTCAGAACCAATCATATGATCCCTGGTCAGGACCAATCATATGAACCCTGGTCAGGACCAATCATATGAACCCTGGTCAGGACCAATCATGTAGTGGAGGGGAAAGTCATTTTACCATCTGTTTTATTTTGTGAATAAGTTCCACCCACTTATTATGGTAGATAAGTGTTTTGTATTAAGTTTTACACATCTATTTACCTCCAGAGCTTACCCTTGTTCTTACCACTATACCACTGGTCAGGAGGGAATCAGAGTGGATCAGAATACCTACCAAGTGGTTATCAATGTGTTGATGTGATATCAGAGTGGATCAGAATACCTACCAATTGGTTATTAATGTGTTGATGTGATATCAGAGTGGATCAGAATACCTACCAAGTGGTCATCAATGTGTTGATGTGATATCAGAGTGGATCAGAATACCTACCAAGTGGTTATCAATGTGTTGATATGATATCAGAGTGGATCAGAATACCTACCAAGTGGTTATCAATGTGTTGATATGATATCAGAGTGGATCAGAATACCTACCAAGTGGTTATCAATGTGTTGATGTGATATCAGAGTGGATCAGAATACCTACCAAGTGGTTATCAATGTGTTGATGTGATATCAGAGTGGATCAGAATACCTACCAAGTGGTTATTAATGTGTTGATATGATATCAGAGTGGATCAGAATACCTACCAAGTGGTTATCAATGTGTTGATATGATATCAGAGTGGATCAGAATACCTACCAAGTGGTTATCAATGTGTTGATGTGATATCAGAGTGGATCAGAATACCTACCAAGTGGTTATCAATGTGTTGATATGATATCAGAGTGGATCAGAATACCTACCAAGTGGTTATCAATGTGTTGATATGATATCAGAGGATCAGAATACCTACCAAGTGGTTATCAATGTGTTGATATGATATCAGAGGATCAGAATACCTACCAAGTGGTTATCAATGTGTTGATGTGATATCAGAGTGGATCAGAATACCTACCAAGTGGTTATCAATGTGTTGATGTGATATCAGAGTGGATCAGAATACCTACCAAGTGGTTATCAATGTGTTGATATGATATCAGAGTGGATCAGAATACCTACCAAGTGGTTATCAATGTGTTGATATGATATCAGAGGATCAGAATACCTACCAAGTGGTTATCAATGTGTTGATATGATATCAGAGTGGATCAGAATACCTACCAAGTGGTTATCAATGTGTTGATATGATATCAGAGGATCAGAATACCTACCAAGTGGTTATCAATGTGTTGATATGATATCAGAGGATCAGAATACCTACCAAGTGGTTATCAATGTGTTGATGTGATATCAGAGTGGATCAGAATACCTACCAAGTGGTTATCAATGTGTTGATGTGATATCAGAGTGGATCAGAATACCTACCAAGTGGTTATTAATGTGTTGATATGATATCAGAGTGGATCAGAATACCTACCAAGTGGTTATCAATGTGTTGATATGATATCAGAGTGGATCAGAATACCTACCAAGTGGTTATCAATGTGTTGATGTGATATCAGAGTGAATCAGAATACCTACCAAGTGGTTATCAATGTGTTGATATGATATCAGAGTGGATCAGAATACCTACCAAGTGGTTATCAATGTGTTGATATGATATCAGAGGATCAGAATACCTACCAAGTGGTTATCAATGTGTTGATATGATATCAGAGGATCAGAATACCTACCAAGTGGTTATCAATGTGTTGATGTGATATCAGAGTGGATCAGAATACCTACCAAGTGGTTATCAATGTGTTGATATGATATCAGAGGATCAGAATACCTACCAAGTGGTTATCAATGTGTTGATATGATATCAGAGGATCAGAATACCTACCAAGTGGTTATCAATGTGTTGATGTGATATCAGAGTGGATCAGAATACCTACCAAGTGGTTATCAATGTGTTGATGTGATATCAGAGTGGATCAGAATACCTACCAAGTGGTTATCAATGTGTTGATGTGATATCAGAGTGGATCAGAATACCTACCAAGTGGTTATCAATGTGTTGATGTGATATCAGAGTGGATCAGAATACCTACCAAGTGGTTATCAATGTGTTGATGTGATATAAGAGTGGATCAGAATACCTACCAAGTGGTTATCAATGTGTTGATGTGATATCAGAGTGGATCAGAATACCTACCAAGTGGTTATCAATGTGTTGATGTGATATCAGAGTGGATCAGAATACCTACCAAGTGGTTATCAATGTGTTGATATGAAGCAACATTAATTTACAGTTTTATGAACATAAGACATTATGGTGTGACATCTTGTAACATTATTCATTTTACAGGGTTAATTTAGTTTAGTGAACGTGGTAATTCTAATGTTTTCTCAGTAGTTCATTTCCATATTGTAGTAAACAGTTATGTATTAATATAGCTGGTGGCCTAATTCAGGATCTGAGAGAGTAGATTCATTAGTTTTTAGCTAATGGGCACAAACATTAAAAAACAAACTTCTTTACTTTGTATCTCAGACTGGATATTGTCGTTTTAAACAACTAAACCTAAATTATTCAGCTGAGTGTTGATTCTATTGACAAAAGACAATTTGTTTTAGTGTGTGAGGTGGTAGTACACTAAAATATTCTGCTTCTTTCTGCCGTGCTTTAGTTAATGTTTGTGTTAATTATGCTTTGAGAATATTTTTAAAACAGTTTAAAGTGAGGAAGTGTAAATGAGGAAAACGAAGTAGTGTTCGTGAACTATAGCCTCCCAGTCGGTACTCACACTCGCTACTGATTAGCTGCTTCCTCTGGAGGAAGAATGGTATGAATTTAAGTTAACTCAATTTAACATAGACCATTAAAAGTTGTGCAGATTGTCTGACATGGACAAGCTAACCTAACAGGGGACTCACTAGCCCACAGTACATACTAGTATATAGTACCTAGCTACAGACAGGACAGTAGACACAGTACATACTAGTATATAGTACCTAGCTACAGACAGGACAGTAGATGCCTTAATATGTATCTGGGAAACCAGCCTACAGCGTCATAGGAATTGCTTAGCCTTGTGGCTCTGGCGTTTCTAGATGACAAACTGAAGGCATCTCAGTAAGCAACAGAGCCTGCGTGGGGCTGCCGTCCTCAGCAGAAATTCATCCACAATCAGCATAACATCAATTATCAACTGGAAAAGCCCGACGTGATGTCACCTTGGCCTGCGTGTCTGTGTTTCAGTGATACGATGCTGCTAGCTGTTCACCTCTCCTCGGTAGCATATACAACCCTTAGAAGGAGGCGCACTACTAACTAACAGCAATAGTGACAATTCTATGGGTTCTACCATGTTATATGATCATTCTATGGGTTCTACCATATTCTATCATTCTATGGGTTCTACCATGTTCTATGATCATTCTATGGGTTCTACCCTGTTCTGTGATCATTCTATGGGTTCTACCATATTCTATGATCATTATATGGGTTCTACCATATTCTATGATCATTCTATGGGTTCTACCATATTCTATGATCATTATATGGGTTCTACCATGTTACATGATCATTATATGGGTTCTAACGTGTTCTATGATCATTCTATGGGTTTTACTATATTCTATGATCATTCTATGGGTTCTACTATGCTCTATGATCATTCTATGGGTTCTACCATGTTCTATGATCATTCTATGGTTCTACCATGTTATATGATCATTCTATGGGTTCTAACATGTTCTATGATCATTCTATGGGTTCTAACATGTTCTATGATCATTCTATGGGTTCTACCATATTCTATGATCATTCTATGGGTTCTACCATGTTCTATGATCATTCTATGGGCTCTACCATGATATATGATCATTATATGGGTTAGAAGATGTTATATGATTATTCTATGGGTTCTAACATGTTCTATAATCATTCTATGGGTTCTAAGATGTTCTATAATCATTCTATGGGTTCTACCATATTCTATGATCATTCTATAGGTTCTACCATGCTCTATGATACCCATAAATCTATTCTCTATGTACCTACCATTATATTACAGGCTGGACAATATACAGTAGAATTTAGGACTTTGTTGTTCAGACAGTGCTTCACTTGCTTCAAGGGCCTATGTAATGAGTTAAAATGCTAACATGTTTTAATGAAAATAAAGTGTTTTAGACCTAAGAAGAGACAAATCTGTACAGAAACCAAGCGATGCCTTGATGACACTGGAAAATATATTAATGAACGTGCTGGAGGCGTGACATAGAAACTAGAGGTGGGGATGTACTGTGCTTTACAATCATACATTATCTTCTTTTTTCATATCGCCGCTAAGTTTACGATACTGAATAATTACCGCTAATAATAGTAGACTACTGTGGTGTTTTTCCACTGAACAGATCTGTGGTGCGGCCTGTTACACCTTTCACTTTACAACATTTCCACTGTGAGTGGAAAAACCATATATGGTATACTGTGAGGATTTCACATTTCACTGTAGAACCCGGTGGTGCGGTTCTGGCTCTGTGGCTGTGAAACAGGCTGCGTATCTTTGATAGATTGGAGTAAAAAAAAATCCCATTTCCTGTCGTGGATCAGTTGTCGTGGAGACGGGTGACAGGTAAAATAAATCGGGTCAGTTCCCTACATGCCGTAAATTCACTAAAAGTTAAACATCCATAAAAGGTTAAAGAACTCTGACCTTGACGATCTAACTAAGCAAGAAAACCCAATGATGTGTACAAGGCCTACTCGGCACTCGACAGATTATGATAAAATATGTCTCAGCATCGCAAAAAATAACTGTATGTCTCTCATGACATATATGGGACCGGTATTTCAATAAGATCCCAATTTCTTTTGCACTAAAATGTTTTATAGATGGCTATAAACTATGTAGGGTGGAACAGACAGCTTAGGTTGTTTTGTCTTCTTGCAGGGGCAGGCTGACACTATAACGGATTAGTCTCAAATGGTACCCTATTCCCTCTGTAGTGCAGAGTTCCTTCACGGGCCCTGGTCAAAAGTAGTGCACTATATAGGGAAATAGGCTGCCATTTTGGGAGGTAGCCGACAGAGACCTGCCTGCTCCTCTTCTCCTCGCACTGTTAAAAACAGATGATGGCTTCCAAACGCGTCAGTTACAAAACACTTTCCACCACAGTTAAAAGACATAAAATCGGCGCATCAAAACTTATAAACCTTAAACAGCGTTTTGCCCTGACCTCTGCAAATTATTTTAGAAAGTTTTTTTTGTTGCAATATATATTTCAAAATGTCATAATTTATTATTTAGTCTTTGAACTGAGTTTAGTTCATTGCGTTATGTTTTAAATGTTCTTCATGCACAGTATACGTATCTGTAAGAGATTATTTTTTTAAGTCAGCGCTACATTCAGAAGGAGAGAGAGAGAACGTCTCTCTATCTGAGAACTCGACGTGTTTTTCTCCCTTTATTCGTTTCTGTTCATCTTCAACATTTTCACTGCCTACCAATTTGTGGTCATTAATATTAATAGCTGGTTTAAACAGTTGGGAGGATTAGCTGCTAACAGCATAAAGCAGTCTCCAGGGGAGAACTTTATTGCAACACATTGTAGGCTATTCATACAACATTTGACGAGCATATGTGTTCACGTAACATTTCATGTAGTTTACACAGAGTTTAAAAAAAAATCATTTTCCTTTGATGACCATTTTCAGAGATAAATAATAAATAAATACTGTAACCCTCTACAACAATGCTATAGTCATAACTGTCTATCTCAACAATAATACTATAGTCATAACTGTCTATCTCTACAATAATACTATAGTCATAACTGTTTATCTCAACAATAATACTATAGTCATAACTGTCTATCTCTACAATAATACTATAGTCATAATTGTCTATCTCTACAATAATACTATAGTCATAACTGTCTATCTCTACAATAATACTATAGTCATAACTGTCTATCTCTACAATAATACTATAGTCATAACTGTTTATCTCAACAATAATACTATAGTCATAACTGTCTATCTCTACAATAATACTATAGCCATAACTGTCTATCTCTACAATAATACTATAGTCATAATTGTCTATCTCTACAATAATACTATAGTCACAACTGTCTATCTATGCAATAATACTATAGCCATAACTGTCTATCTATACAATAATACTATAGTCATAACTGTCTATCTCAACAATGATGCTATAGTCATAACTGTCTATCTATACAATAATACTATAGTCATAACTGTCTATCTGTACAATAATACTATAGTCATAACTGTCTATCTCAACAATGATGCTATAGTCATAATTGTCTATCTCTACAATAATACTATAGTCATAACTGTCTATCTCTACAATAACACTATAGTCATAACTGTCTATCTCTACAATGATGCTATAGTCAGAACTGTCTATCTGTACAATAATACTATAGTCATAACTGTTTATCTCTACAATAATACTATAGCCATAACTGTCTATCTGTACAATAATACTATAGTCATAACTGTCTATCTCTACAATAATACTATAGTCATAACTGTCTATCTATACAATAATACTATAGTCATAACTGTCTATCTCTACAATAATACTATAGTCATAACTGTCTATCTCTACACTGATGCTATAGTCATAACTGTCGTCTCTGTTTGTATGTCCTCAGTGCTTACTGCTATTTCCGTCTCCAAGCCCTGTCACACTGTTAATTCAGCTTTCTGTATTATATTAACGAGGTACTGGCAGAGGGAGAACACACACAGCCCAACAACACAACACCCCAACTCCTCTCCCTTTGTAGTGCTGCCATAGAGACGAAGGGATGTTAAAAACCAATACCCTCCGGACACTGTTACCACGGTGATGACTAGCCATATGTCTGTGATACCAAGTCAAATATGGGCATCTTCCTCTGGCACTGACTGGCCCAATACTGGCTTCCTTTCCATGCATTGTTTGTTACCCATTAGGCAGGACACATTTCACTGTTTTTGGTGACCTATTTTCCAGCATTTCAAATGAGCATTGTGCATTCGGTGCTATATCCATTCCACAACACTGTGATGATGCTAGGAATTAAGGTGTATTTTTACAAACCCGTTGAAATGTAACTACAGACGGCAGAAAACCGAACAAAAGTACTGCAGGAAGAGCAGTACATTGGATCAGAACTCATCCGTACTGTTCATGAAACTAACGGCGAAATCAAATCCGCGTGAATCCAGCCAGTCAGCCAGAGAGATGTTCGTTCTCCATGCAGTGAGATGAGAGACAGGCGTGGAGAGGAGACTGAGTACTGAATTATATGAATAATACCTTATTGTCCACTCAGAGCCGCCCTCTTTTTATTACCCTGAGTCATTTCCTGTCCCATAACATATTCAGACACTGCCTGTGTACCAGATGACATGCTATTACCTGTATAGGGTCCTATATTCACATAAGGCTTTGGGCAAAAGTAGTGCGCTTTATAGGGAATAGGGTGCCATGGACTGTGGTCAAAAGTAGTGCGCTATATAGGGAATAGGGTGCCATTTTGGATGCATCCATTAAGGGAATAATCCTGTGATATATTCTTTGCCATGCCCTTCACAGTTGTCATAGCAAAACCATAAACAGCATTTCTAACAGTGTAGATGGTCCCGGGGAGGAGAGGAGATGGGCTAGGAGCCTGTTTGACACGCAGGAGAGATTATGATGCTAAAGGTCTGGTCTGGTTAGAGCCATGGTTCATCTGGGACTGACACTGACAGAGAGAGAGAGGTATATGTACCATCCCATTGGAAACCAGCAATACCCCTTTCCACTTTATACCCAATATAACTCAATATAACCCAATATAACTCAATACAACTCAATATAACCAAATATAACTCAATATAAATCAGTATAACCATATATCGCACAATATAACTCAATATAACCCAATATAACACAATACAACTCAATATAACCAAATATAACTCAATATAACTCAATATAACTCAATATAACCCAATATAACTCAATACAACTCAATATAACCAAATATAACTCAATATAACTCAGTATAACGCAATATAACTCAATATAACCCAATATAACCCAATATAACCCAATGTAACCCAATATAACTAAATATAACTCAATATAACCCAATGTAACCCAATATATCCCAATATATCCCAATATAACCCAATATAAATCTATACAACCCAATATAACCCAATATAACCCAATATATCCCAATATAGCTCAATATAACCCAATATAGCCCAATATAACTCAATACAACCCAATACAACCCAATATATCCCAATATAACCCAATATATCTCAATATAACTCAATATAACTCAATACAACCCAATATATCCCAATATAACCCAATATAACTCAATATAACTCAATGTAACCAAATATAACTCAATTTAACCCAATATAACCCAATATAAGCCAATATAACTCAATATAACTCAATATAACCCAATATAACTCAATTTAACTCCTGCACAATAAAAGTGAAGCAAACTGAAAAGAAAAGAAAAGAGGGGGAATAATATTTTGGAAGTAGAACGGAAGAAACCTGTTCTGTTGTATTTGAAGAGATTGTGTGTAGCATCTGAAACCAGCAGTCACCTTGTACTTTATATTGTACAACTGAATAACATCCTAATACACGTTCGACAAACTAAAACCATGGCGGGGAAGGGGAAATGTTTTAGAAGTCGAACAGAAGCCACCTTATTCCGTACTTGTGCATCTTCTGAAATATTGTATACTAAGATGAGTTCTGTATCTCCTGTGGTTTTGGTGTTATTTTTCTTCAAAACGAGAGAATTCTCTTGTATTATTAAAAGTGTTTTTTGGCTTCAGTCTTTTTGTCAGCAGTGTTTGCTGAGACAATTTTTATCCAAAAGTAACAGTGTTTTTAGCGGTGGAAATTAGTGATTTGTCAGTGATATTTTTAGCATTTACACAGTGAATAAACCATTAGGGAGGAGGAGTAGAGGAGACGCCAGGAGCGGAATGGCTCCACACACACTCTCTCTCTCTCTCTCTCTCTCTCTCTCTCTCTCTCTCTCTCTCTCTCTCAAACGCAGCCCTAGATTCTGCCTGCGCTGCGTTGTCCATTTCAACTTCAAAAACAAGAAGCCCCAGTTAGTCAGTTTCCACACACAGTCCAATGTCGCTCCCAGCTCTGACAGTCACATCACAACTAGACAGTTAGTCAGTTTCCACACACAGTCCAATGTCGCTCCCAGCACTGACAGTCACATCACAACTAGACAGTTAGTCAGTTTCCACACACAGTCCAATGTCACTACCAGCTCTGACAGTCACATCACAACTAGACAGTCAGTTTCCACACACAGTCCAATGTCACTACCAGCTCTGACAGTCACATCACAACGAGACAGTTAGTCAGTTTCCACACACAGTCCAATGTCACTACCAGCTCTGACAGTCACATCACAACTAGACATTCATCCATGTTTCTTAAAAGGCAAATTTCAAAGTTGTTCCAAACATTACATTTCAACGTGTTTAAGGTTAAGTTTAGGCATTAACTCTGAATAGTGAAAGTAAAGGGTTAAGGTTTGGGATACGCTTAAAACAAAAATATTTTAAAAAAACTATTTTCTATTGCTGGACACACACACGTTGTCTCTCAAACGCAGCCCCAGATTCTGCCTGCGCTGCGTTGTTCATATCAACTTCAAAAAGAAGAAGCGCAGTGAGTTCCTCACATGCACGCACACACACACACACACACACACACACACACACACACACACACACACACACACACACACACACACACACACACACACACACATACCACACACACACACACACACACACACACACACACACACACACACACACACACACAGATCCTCGCTAAATACTTAGCCAACCCAGGTAGCTGATTAATCATCATTAAGTTGGGTGTGACAAAACCACAGAGACAGAAATGGCAAAAGTCTCCCTGTACTCCCCCCTTCCTCCCTCCCCACTCCTCCATCCCCCGCCTGCCTACACTCCATTGTTCCTGTGTTAGCATGACACATATAGGATCCTGGTGGAATACCACCCTGTCTCAGCTCTCCTGGAGCCTCCTGCTGTCCTCCTGGAAACAGACTCCATTAGTGGTGTAGAGGAGGTCCTCCTGGATACAGACTCCATTAGTGGTGTAGAGGAGGTCCTCCTGGATACAGACTCCATTAGCGGTGTAGAGGAGGTCCTCCTGGATAAAGACTCCATTAGTGGTGTAGATGAGGTCCTCCTGGATACAGACTCCATTAGTGGTGTAGAGGAGGTCCTCCTGGATAAAGACTCCATTAGTGGTGTAGAGGAGGTCCTCCTGGATAAAGACTCCATTAACAGTGTAGAGGAGGTCCTCCTGGATAAAGACTCCATTAGTGGTGTAGAGGAGGTCCTCCTGGATAAAGACTCCATTAGTGGTGTAGAGGAGGTCCTCCTGGATACAGACTCCATTAACGGTGTAGAGGAGGTCCTCCTGGATAAAGACTCCATTAGTGGTGTTGAGGAGGTCCTCCTGGATAAAGACTCCATCAGCAGTGTAGAGGAGGTCCTCCTGGATACAGACTCCATTAACGGTGTAGAGGAGGTCCTCCTGGATACAGACTCCATTAACGGTGTAGAGGAGGTCCTCCTGGATAAAGACTCCATTAGTAGTATAGAGGAGGTCCTCCTGGATAAAGACTCCATTAATGGTGAAGAGGAGGTCCTCCTGGATAAAGACTCCATTAACAGTGTAGAGGAGGTCCTCCTGGATAAAGACTCCATTAGAGGTGTAGAGGAGGTCCTCCTGGATAAAGACTCCATTAACGGTGTAGAGGAGGTCCTCCTGGATAAAGACTCCATTAGTGGTGTAGAGGAGGTCCTCCTGGATAAAGACTCCATTAGTGGTGTAGAGGAGGTCCTCCTGGATAAAGACTCCATTAGTGGTGTAGAGGAGGTCCTCCTGGATAAAGACTCCATTAGTGGTGTAGAGGAGGTCCTCCTGGATAAAGACTCCATTAACTGTGTAGAGGAGGTCCTCCTGGATAAAGACTCCATTAGTGGTGTAGAGGAGGTTCCAGGTTCTAGATAGAATATGGAACAGGAAGGAATGTCCAAAGAGTTACAGTTCATGTCAGGAAATCAGTCAATTTAAATAAACAGCTCTGGTGGACATTCCTGCAGTCAGCATGCCAGCTATTACATTTACATTACATTTAAGTAATTTAGCAGACGCTCTTATCCAGAGCGACTTACAAATTGGTGCATTCACCTTATAATATCCAGGAACAACCACTTTATCTAAACTTGTAGTAAACATTGTCTAACAGCTCTGGTGGACATTCCTGCAGTCAGCATGCCAGCTATCTAAACTTGTAGTAAACATTGTCCAACAGCTCTGGTGGACATTCCTACAGTCAGCATGCCAGCTATCTAAACTTGTAGTAAACATTGTCTAACAGCTCTGATGGACATTCCTGCAGTCAGCATGCCAGCTATCTAAACTTGTAGTAAACATTGTCTAACAGCTCTGATGGTCATTCCTGCAGTCAGCATGCCAGCTATCTAAACTTGTAGTAAACATTGTCCAACAGCTCTGGTGGACATACCTACAGTCAGCATGCCAGCTATCTAAACTTGTAGTAAACACTGTCCAACAGCTCTGGTGGACATTCCTGCAGTCAGCATGCCAGCTATCTAAACTTGTAGTAAACATTGTCCAACAGCCCTGGTGGACATACCTACAGTCAGCATGCCAGCTATCTAAACTTGTAGTAAACATTGTCCAACAGCTCTGGTGGACATTCCTGCAGTCAGCATGCCAGCTATCTAAACTTGTAGTAAACATTGTCCAACAGCCCTGGTGGACATACCTACAGTCAGCATGCCAGCTATCAGCGATCTTGTCCAATTGTACGGTCTATGGATGTGGTCACGCAGACCGACAAGCCACTGCGGCCCCTCATGGTGAGTTCCGGGAATTTTGGTGCCCACCCCCATCAAAGATGCCCATTCCTGTTCTATGGTGTTGATGTTCTATAGTGTTGATGTTCTATAGTGTTGATGTTCTATAGTGTTGATGTTCTATGTGGTTGATGTTCTATAGTGTTGATGTTCTATGGGGTTGATGTTCTACAGTGTTGATGTTCTACAGTGTTGATGTTCTCTAGTGTTGATGTTCTCTAGTGTTGATGTTCTCTGGTGTTGATTTTCTATAGTGTTGATGTTCTATGGTGTTGATGTTCTATGGTGTTGATGTTCTATGGGGTTGATGTTCTGCAGTGTTGATGTTCTATGGGGTTGATGTTCTATAGGGTTGATGTTCTATAGGTTTGATGTTCTATAGGGTTGATGTCCTATAGTGTTGATGTTCTATGGGGTTGATGTTCTATAGTGATGTTCTATAGTGTTGATGTTCTATGGGTTTGATGTTCTATAGTGTTGATGTTCTGCTCTATGGGGTTGATGTTCTATGGTGTCGACGTTCTATGGTGTTGATGCTCTATGGTGTCGACGTTCTATGGTGTTGATGCTCTACGGGGTTGATGTTCTATGGTGTCGACGTTCTATGGGGTCGACGTTCTACGGGGTTGATGTTCTATAGTGTTGATGTTCTATAGTGTTTATGTTCTATAGTGTTGATGTTCTATGGTGTTGATGTTCTATGGTGTTAATGTTCTATGGTGTTGATGTTCTATGGTGTTGATGTTCTATAGTGTTGATGTTCAATGGGGTTGATTTTCTATAGGTTTGATGTTCTATAGTGTTGATGTTCTATGGGGTTGATGTTCTATAGTGTTGATGTTCTATAGTGTTGATGTTCTATAGTGTTGATGTTCTATGGGGTTGATGTTCTATGGTGTTGATGTTCTGTAGTGTTGATGTTCTATGGTGTTGATGTTCTATGGTATAGATGTTCTATAGTGTTGATGTTCTATAGTGTTAATGTTCTATGGATTTGATGTTCTATTGTGTTGATATTCTATGGGGTTGATGTTCTACAGTGTTAATGTTCTATGGATTTCATGTTCTATTGTGTTGATATTCTATGGGGTTGATGTTCTACAGTGTTGATGTTCTATGGGTTTGATGTTCTATAGTGTTGATGTTCTGCTCTATGGGGTTGATGTTCTATGGTGTCGACATTCTATGGTGTTGATGCTCTATGGTGTCAACGTTCTATGGTGTTGATGCTCTACGGGGTTGATGTTCTATGGTGTCGACGTTCTATGGGGTCGACGTTCTACGGGGTTGATGTTCTATAGTGTTGATGTTCTATAGTGTTTATGTTCTATAGTGTTGATGTTCTATGGGGTTGATGTTCTGCAGTGTTGATGTTCTATGGGGTTGATGTTCTATAGGGTTGATGTTCTATAGGTTTGATGTTCTATAGGGTTGATGTCCTATAGTGTTGATGTTCTATGGGGTTGATGTTCTATAGTGATGTTCTATAGTGTTGATGTTCTATGGGTTTGATGTTCTATAGTGTCGATGTTCCGCTCTATGGGCTTGATGTTCTATGGTGTCGACATTCTATGGTGTTGATGCTCTATGGTGTCGACGTTCTATGGTGTTGATGCTCTACGGGGTTGATGTTCTATGGTGTCGACGTTCTATGGGGTCGACGTTCTACGGGGTTGATGTTCTATAGTGTTTATGTTCTATAGTGTTGATGTTCTATGGTGTTGATGTTCTATGGTGTTAATGTTGTACGGTGTTGATGTTCTATGGTGTTGATGTTCTATAGTGTTGATGTTCAATGGGGTTGATTTTCTATAGGTTTGATGTTCTATAGTGTTGATTTTCTATGGGGTTGATGTTCTATAGTGTTGATGTTCTATAGTGTTGATGTTCTATATTGTTGATGTTCTATGGGGTTGATGTTCTATGGTGTTGATGTTCTGTAGTGTTGATGTTCTATGGTGTTGATGTTCTATGGTATAGATGTTCTATAGTGTTGATGTTCTATAGTGTTAATGTTCTATGGATTTGATGTTCTATTGTGTTGATATTCTATGGGGTTGATGTTCTACAGTGTTGATGTTCTATGGGATTGATGTTCTATAGTGATGTTCTATAGTGTTGATGTTCTATGGGTTTGATGTTCTATAGTGTTGATGTTCTGCTCTATGGGGTTGATGTTCTATGGTGTCGACGTTCTATGGTGTTGATGCTCTATGGTGTCGACGTTCTATGGTGTTGATGCTCTACGGGGTTGATGTTCTATGGTGTCGACGTTCTATGGGGTCGACGTTCTACGGGGTTGATGTTCTATAGTGTTGATGTTCTATGGTGTTTATGTTCTATAGTGTTGATGTTCTATGGTGTTGATGTTCTATGGTGTTAATGTTCTATGGTGTTGATGTTCTATGGTGTTGATGTTCTATAGTGTTGATGTTCAATGGGGTTGATTTTCTATAGGTTTGATGTTCTATAGTGTTGATGTTCTATGGGGTTGATGTTCTATAGTGTTGATGTTCTATAGTGTTGATGTTCTATAGTGTTGATGTTCTATGGGGTTGATGTTCTATGGTGTTGATGTTCTGTAGTGTTGATGTTCTATGGTGTTGATGTTCTATGGTATAGATGTTCTATAGTGTTGATGTTCTATAGTGTTAATGTTCTATGGATTTGATGTTCTATTGTGTTGATATTCTATGGGGTTGATGTTCTACAGTGTTGATGTTCTATGGGATTGATGTTCTATACGGTTGATGTTCTATGGGGTTGATGTTCTATAGTGTTGATGTTCTTTGGGGTTGATGTTCTATGGTGTTGATGTTCTATGGGGTTGATGTTCTATACGATTGATGTTCTATGGGGTTGATGTTCTGTAGTGTTGATGTTCTGCAGTGTTGATGTTCTATGGTGTCAACGTTCTATAGTGTTGATGCTCTATGGGGTAGATGTTCTATGGCGTCAACGTTCTATAGTGTTGATGCTCTATGGTGTCGACGTTCTATGGTGTCGACATTCTGTGGGGTTGATGTTCTATAGTGTTGATGTTCTACGGTGTTGATGTTCTATAGGGTTGATGTTCTGTGGTGTTGATGCTCTATGGGGTTGACGTTCTATGGTGTCGACGGTCTCACGGGGTTGATGTTCTATATTTTGATGTTCTACGGGGTTGATGTTCTATAGTGTTGATGTTCTATAGTGTTGAAGCTCTATGGTGTTGAAGCTCTATGGGGTTGATGTTCTATGGTGTCGATGTTCTATGGTGTCGATGTTCTATAGTGTTGATGCTCTATGGTGTCGACATTCTATGGTGTTGATGCTCTACGGGGTTGATGTTCTATAGTGTTGATGTTCTATGGGGTTGATGTTCTATGATGTTGATGTTTTATGGTGTTGATGTTCTATAGTGTTGATGTTCTATAATGTTGATGTTCTATGGTATTGATGTTCTATGCGGTTGATGTTCTACAGTGTTGATGTTCTGCAGTGTTGATGTTCTATGGTGTCGACGTTCTATGGTGTTGATGCTCTACGGGGTTGATGTTCTATGGTGTCGACCTTCTATGGTGTCGACCTTCTATGGTGTCGACGTTCTACGGGGTTGATGTTCTACGGTGTTGATGTTCTATGGTGTTGATGTTCTATGGTGTTAATGTTCTATTGTGTTGATTTTCTATAGGGTTGATGTTCTATAGTGTTGATGTTCTATGGGGTTGATGTTCTATGGTGTTGATGTTCTCTAGTATTGATGTTCTACGGTGTTGATGTTCTATAGTGTTGATGTTCTATAGTGTTGATGTTCTATGGTGTTGATGTTCTATGGGGTTGATGGTCTACAGTGTTGATGTTCTATGGGTTGAGGTTGTATAGTGTTGATGTTCTATGGGGTTGATGTTCTATGGTGTTGATGTTCTATATGGTTGATGTTCTATGGGGTTGATGTTCTGTAGTGTTGATGTTCTGCAGTGTTGATGTTCTATGGTGTCGATGTTCTACGGGGTTGCAATGGCCAAAGCAATGGCCTTCCTATCGCTCATACAGTCCAATTGATTCTCATGTTTGTTGTTCAGGCGTCTCTTTGCTTCTTGGATACAGTGGTGCTTAATGTGTGGTGACTGCTTTGTAAAGAAAACAAAGGACGAAAATGCAATTAAGTAGCATAATAAAAGCCAAAGTACCATAACATGCTACATTAAAAACCCATTGGACTCCATCAATTATACCAAGCACCTACTCAAGCACTTTCTTCCATTGGAGATTGTTTATCAAAGGAAACTTAAGGGTGAGTTTCTCTGTGCAAGCATATTGTATTCCAGCATATTCTATTCCAGCATATTCTACATCCAGCGTATTCTATTCCAGCATATTCTACATCCAGCATATTGTATTCCAGCATATTCTATTCCAGCATATTCTACATCCAGTGTGTTCTATTCCAGCATATTCTATAGCAGCATATTCTACATCCAGCGTAGTCTATTCCAGCATATTCTATACCAGCATATTCTATTCTAGCATATTCTACATCCAGCGTAGTCTATTCCAGCATATTCTATACCAGCATATTCTACATCCAGCATATTCTACATCCAGCATATTCTATTCCAGCATATTCTATTTCAGCATATTCTACATCCAGCGTATTCTATTCCAGAATATTCTATTCAGGCATATTCTACACCAGCTAATTCTACACCAGCATAATCTATACCATCATATTCTATTCAGGCATATTCTACACCATCATATTATATACCATTATATTCTACACCATCATATTATATACCATCATATTCTATTCAGGCATATTCTACACCATCATATTCTATGCCATTATATTCTACACCATCATTTTCTATTCAGGCATATTCTACACCAGCATATTCTACACCAGCATCTTCTGTACCAGCATATTCTATACCATTATATTCTACACCATCATATTCTATACCATTATATTCTACACCATCATATTCTATACCATTATATTCTACACCATCATATTCTATTCAGGCATATTCTACACCAGCATATTCTACACCAGCATCTTCTGTACCAGCATATTCTATACCATTATATTCTACACCATCATATTCTATACTAGCATATCCTATAATTGCATAATCTACACCATCGTAATCTATACCAGCATATTCAGCACACTGCAAATTATTCTCTTCCTTTTATGATTACAAAAGCAAAGAGGATCAATGATATTTAGTGAAAAGCACTGTATTACATTTTTAAACTTAACAAACATAATAGGATGGATTTGTTTGTTTTGTTTATTTGCCATTTTATAGCTAGCATGTTCCAGTCTCTCACCCTGTTAGACATGTTGTGTAGCACGTCCATGTCTTCAGATTATGATTCATATTGACATGTGATGATTCATATTGACATGTGATGATTCATATTGACATGTGATGATTCATATTGACATGTGATGATTCATATTGAGATGTGATGATTCATATTGAGATGTGATGATTCATATTGACGTGATGATTCATATTGACATGTGATGATTCATATTGTGTTGCTGATTTGAACCTGTATTCTACTGGGGGATGTGATGATTCATATTGACATGTGATGATTCATATTGACATGTGATGATTCATATTGACATGTGATGATTCATATTGAGATGTGATGATTCATATTGACATGTGATGATTCATATTGACATGTGATGATTCATATTGACATGTGATGCTTCATATTGTGTTGCTGATTTTAACCCTGTATACTACTGGGGGATGTGATGATTCATATTGACATGTGATGATTCATATCGAGATGTGATGATTCATATTGAGATGTGATGATTCATATTGACCTGTGATGATTCATATTGAGATGTGATGATTCATATTGTGTTGCTGATTTTAACCCTGTATACTACTGGGGGATGTGATGATTCATATTGACCTGTGATGATTCATATTGAGATGTGATGATTCATATTGTGTTGCTGATTTTAACCCTGTAAACTACTGGGGGATGTGATGATTCATATTGAGATGTGATGATTCATATTGTGTTGCTGATTTTAACCCTGTATACTACTGGGGGATGTGATGATTCATATTGACATGTGATGATTCATATTGTGTTGCTGATTTTAACCCTGTATACTACTGGGGATGTGATGATTCATATTGAGATGTGATGATTCATATTGAGATGTGATGATTCATATTGTGTTGCTGATTTTAACCCTGTATACTACTGGGGGATGTGATGCTTCGGTGGTTTCTGCTGTTGGTTGATGGGAAAGGTGTTGTTATTTGTTTGTGGTCCCAGAGGAACAACTAGTATCTGGGATCTATTGTTTTCCTTTGTCATAATGTTACCTAACGCAACCCCATGGGAACCACAGGGCTCAGCAGACTCTGGAAGGGGACAGATAGAGAGCACAGCAGCTCTTTATATTAGCATCAGCTTCATCTTCATCGGCCAAACCTCACTTTTTACATGTCAACTGTACACACAGTGTGTGTTGCAAGCACAAAATACACACACACACACACACACACACACACACACACACACACACACACACACACACACACACACACACACATGCAAAACGCACGAATGCACGCCAAAACAAACATGCACGCACACCCACACAGATGCACGGCAACACACACACACACACACACACACACACACACACACACACACACACACACACACACACACACACACACACACATTTATCCACAAACAACGCAGTGTAGTGACATGCACCATAAAGGAATAAAATGGTAGTATATTAATTCTGTGCTCAGTCATGGATTTGTTGTCTGTTGTAATTCCCTAAAGGTCTCACTATAATGTGGAGGCAGAACTGTGACAAAGTAGACAGATAAATGGTTTAATTACATTACATTGTGGACTCCTCCCCTGGGCTTTCTTGGTCAACATAATACAGTAACCTTCTGTAGAGTCCCCATAATACAGTAACCTTCTGTACAGTCCCCATAATACAGTAACCTACTGTACAGTTCCCATATTACGGTAGCCTCATGTACAGTCCCCATAATACAGTAACCTACTGTATGGTCCCCATAATACGGTAACCCACTGTACGGTCCCCATAATACAAAAATCTACTGTACGGTACCCATAATACAGTAACCTACTGTACGGTCCCCATAATACAGTAACCTACTGTACAGTCCCCATAATACAGTAACCTACTGTACAGTCCCCATAATACAGTAACTTACTGTATGGTCCCCATAATACAGTAACCTACTGTACTGTCCCCATATTATGGTCCCCATAATACAGTAGTATACAGTACCAGTCAAAAGTTTGGACACACCTACTCATTCCAGGGTTTTTCTTTATCTTTACTATTTTCTACATTGTAGAATAATAGTGAAGACATCAAAACTATGAAATAACACATATGGAATCATGTAATATCCAAAAAAAGTGTTAAACAAATCAAAATATATTTTATATTTGAGATTCTTCAAAGTAGCTACCCTTTGCCTTGATGCCAGCTTTGCACACTCTTGGCATTCTCTCAACCAGCTTCATGAGGTAGTCACCTGGAATGCATTTCAATTAACAGGTGTGCCTTGTTAAAAGTAAATTTGTGGAATTATTTTTCCTTCTTAATGTGTTTGAGCGAATCAGTTGTGTTGTGACTAGATAGGGGTGGTATACAGAAGATAGCCCTATTTGGCAAAAGACCAAGTCCATATTATGGCAAGAACAGCTCAAATAAGCAAAGAGAAACGACAGTCCATCATTACTTTAAGACATGAAGGTCAGCCAATCCGGAACATTTCAAGAACTTTGAAAGTTTCAAGTGCAGTCACAGAAAACATTACACGCTATGATGAAACTGGCTCTCATGAGGACCGCCACAGGAAGGAAGACCCAGAGTTACCTCTGCTGCAGAGGATAAGTTCAGTAGAGTTACCAGCCTCAGTAATTGAAGCCCAAATAAATGCTTCACAGAGCTCAAGTAAAAGACACATCTCAACATCAACTGTTCAGAGGAGACTGTGTGAATCAGGCCTTCATGGTCGAATTGCTGAAAAGAAACCACTACTAAAGGACACCAATAAGAAGAAGAGACTTGCTTGGGCCAAGAAACATGAGCAGCGGACATTAGACCGGTGGAAATCTGTCCTTTGATCTGATGAGTCAAAATTTGAGATTTTTGGTTCCAACCGCCGTGTCTTCGTGAGACGCAGAGTAGGTGAACGGATGATCTCCGCATGTGTGGTTCCCACCATGAAGCATGGAGGAGGAGGTGTGATGGTGTGGGGGTGCTTTGCTGGTGACACTGTTGGTGATTTATTTAGAATTCAAGGCACACTTAACGAGCATGACTACCACAGCATTCTGCAGTGATACACCATCCCATCTGGTTTGCGTTTAGTGGGACTATCATTTGTTTTTCAATAGGACAATGACCCAAAACACACTTCCAGTCTGTGTAAGGGCTATTTGACCAAGGTGAGTGATGGAGTGCTGCATCAGATGACCTGGCCTCCACAATCACCCGACCTCAACCCAATTGAGATGGTTTGGGATGAGTTGGTCCACAGAGTGAAGGAAAAGCACACAACAAGTGCTCAGCATATGTGGGAACTCCTTCGAGACTGCTGGAAAAGCATTCCAGGTTGAAGCTGGTTGAGAGAACGCCAAGAGTGTGCAAAGCTGTCATCAAGGCAAATTATGGCTTTTTGAAGAATCTAAAGTGTTGTAGCCTGCTAGACTACAACATTGTGATCATTAAAATGTGGCTTACATCGTAAATAGGTTTGTTGAATCTCACCCAAATAGATCTATTAGAGATTCAGCCCCTCCTGTTTCCTCCTCATGTTACCTGGGATAGAGAACACAAGATATTGGGTCTGATATGTTGCCTGTTGGTTACAGCGGCATTGCATTGGTTGTTGTTTTAATACGGTAATTCACTATCCCTCTCCATCCACCAAACAGCAGGCCTGATCTAGAACGACAGTAACACAGACTATCCCTCTGATGGAGTTAACTACGTCACAGTAACAGGGATTTTACTATCCCACAATCCCTCTCGATCCTAAACAGCAGCAGCGCCACAAGCCAGCGTGGTGCCAATTAGCAGGGAGCATGCAAACATATGCCCTCCTGTAGTTTCTGATTAAAGTGCATATTGATGGTATAAATTACCTCCCAGTACAATAGATTGCTAGGCATCTAGATGTAAATGTTTAATTAACCCATGGCTAAATCACTGCGCTGGTCTTCAGTGGAGGTATTAATTTACTCAGAGCACCAATAACCACGAGAGGAGCACAACCCAAGATGGCCGCTCTGTGTGGTCTGCGGCGCTGTGTGACAGATTAATCAGTGATTGGTGCTGTGGTTTACCTTTCCCTAATTAGCTGGGTGGATACAGAACGCTGTTCTGAGGGGTTGTTGAAGATAACCCTTTCTTAAGGACTCTGTTCAATCCGTATCGCGGAAGTCCAGCGTTAAAAGCGCGAATACAATTCTAAAGGCAATGTTAGCAGAGACTGCATTCACGGTAAAACACGCATACTTCAACTCGATTGGAAATTACCTTTACATTCCGTATCGCGCAAACATCTAGTAAAGCTTCAGGCATCCAGATCGAATAGAGTCTTCAGTGTTTATCAGGTAAACTGCCTTGTTCGCCTGGTCATTACCAAACATCTAGTAAAGCATTTTACCTGGTCACTTCTCTTTCTCTACTCATCTTACAACAGTGGTTGGATTGTCTGATCATGCTGCTGCTGCTGTGGTTTGTGGTGGTTTGCTTGGCTAGGCTGAAGCACGGATTGCTTCTTTAGCTTCCTGATCACAGAGAACGGTGTGACCTGCAGGGCACCGTGTCTCCCAGAGAGCATTGGCTGTTGTACCCCTGAGGTAGGAGCAAGATGGTCAGGGCTATTAGAATTGCATGTGTGTGTGTGTGTGTGTGTGTGTGTGTGTGTGTGTGTGTGTGTGTGTGTGTGTGTGTGTGTGTGTGTGTGTGTGTGTGTGTGTGTGTGTGTGTGTGTGTGTGTGTGTGTGTGTGTGTGTGTGCGTGTGAATGTCAAGGAAGGTGGTAATTACTGTGTACCCACACAGCCTGGCTGTCCTGCCGTAGTGATACCCTCCCCTGGGCAGAGACAGAGAGATGGGGCCAGCCTGGCTGTCCTGCCGTAGTGATACCCTCCCCTGGGCAGAGACAGAGAGATGGGGCCAGCCTGGCTGTCCTGCCGTAGTGACACCCTCCCCTGGGCAGAGACAGAGAGATGGGGCCAGCCTGGCTGTCCTGCAGTAGTGATACCCTCCCCTGGGCAGAGACAGAGAGATGGGGCCAGCCTGGCTGTCCTGCCGTAGTGATACCCTCCCCTGGGCAGAGACAGAGAGATGGGGCCAGCCTGGCTGTCCTGCCGTAGTGATACCCTCCCCTGGGCAGAGACAGAGAGATGGGGCCAGCTTGGCTGTCCTGCAGTAGTGATAGCCTCCCCTGGGCAGAGACAGAGAGATGGGGCCAGCCTGGCTGTCCTGCCGTAGTGATACCCTCCCTGGGCAGAGACAGAGAGATGGGGCCAGCTTGGCTGTCCTGCCGTAGTGACACCCTCCCCTGGGCAGAGACAGAGAGATGGGGCCAGCCTGGTTGTCCTGCCTAACGCCCCTAATACCCCCTAATACTCCCTAACCCCCTAATACCCCCTAAACCCCCCTAACCCCTAACACCCCCTAACCCCCCTAACCCCTAATAGCCCCTAATACCACTAACGCCCCTAACCCCTAATACCCCTAGTCCCTATTACCCCCAACACCACCTATTACCCCTAATACCCTTAACCCCTAATACCCCTATTTCTTTATAACCAATCCCCTAATCCTATCTACCTCTCCTTCCTATTCTTGTTTCCCTGCTTCCAACTTTTCTATTACTATTCCCTTTCTTCTTTCTTTTTTCTCCTTCTTATTACTTACCATGCCTAGGTAACGCCTCCCCTCACTATTTTTCCCCTTCCCTTCCTATCCTTGCTCTATTTCTATTTCTCTTTTTTATTTTCCTTTCTTATTTCTTTTCTTCGCTAACCTATTTATCCTACCATACTACCCTTTTTCCTTTTTTTTTTATTTTTTTCTCTTTCTTTTTTTTTTTTTTAACACCTATTCCCCTACACCCCTACCCTACCCCTAAGGCCCTACTACCCTCCTGATACCTTCCTTATTCTATTTCTTTTAATGCCCTACGCCTATTCTCTTTCTCTACCTGCTTTTTTTTTTTTCTTTTACCTTACTTCCTAATGCCTTTTTTTTCTTTCCCTATTATTATTCCCTTTTTCTATTCCCCTCCTAATCCTCCTAATCCTTAATACCCTTTCCCCCCTAACATTGCTATTTCCCATAACCTAGTGCCCTTTCTCCCTATTTTCTCTCTTTCCCTTCCTATTCTCTCTCTACCTATTCTTTTGCTCTTCTTCCCTATCCCTATTATCCCTGTCTCCTCTCCCTACATCCTTTTCTTATCTTCTGCTTTCCTTCCTCATTTTTTTCTACTTTTGCATATAGCCCCTTACTATTTTTCTTTGGCCTTCCTCTTCCTAGCACCCTCTTTTCCTTACCCTTCCCTATTGCCTAATGCCCTCCTGTCCTTTCCCATGCTTCTACCTCCTCTTTCTTCCTTTTGCCTCTTTCCTTCCCTAATCCCCCTAAGCCCTAACATATTCTCCTACTTTTTTATTCTCTTCTCTTTTCCTTCCTTTTTTTCCTTTCTGCCTATTTCTTCTCCTCTCCCTTTTTTTTTTTTACCCCTTTCTCTCCTAGTGCCTGTCCCCTACTACTTTTCTAATCCCCTATTTCCTTACTTTACCTAATCCCTCATCTACCCCTAATCCTATGCCCCTAGCCACCCTAATCCCTAATCCCATCCTAATCCCTAATCACTTATCCTCTCCTCCCCACCCTCCTTTTATATTTGACACTTTATCTTTATTTTTATTTTACCCTCTTTCTATTTTTAGCCTAATGCCCCTTATCTTCATCCCTAGTCCTAATGCCTTTTATTTATTTTATTCGTCCCTAAACTCTACCTCTTTCCTATACCTAATCCCTAATCCCCTAACACCCTAAAGCCCTATTATCCTAACCAATTTTCCTACAACCCTATTCCCCTCCCTAATCCTATCCCCTAACCCTATCCTCATCTATTCTTTCCTTATCTATCCCTAATCTTAATCCCCTTCCCTATTCCCTAATCCTAATTATCCTCATCTCCCTAATGCACCAAATGCCCCTAGCCTACCACTTTTTTTTTCTAATCTTAATCCCTCTTTTCACTACTTCCTTTTAATTTTCTTTTCTTCTTTATAAACTATTAATATATTCCCAATTTTCTTTCTTCCTACACCCTCTCTGTCCTTCCTCCTAACATAACCCTAGCCTAAGCCTATATCCCTAACTCTCATTCTAAGCTAGCCCCAATCCCTTATCCTATCTAATGTCCTATTTCTTTTGGATCCCTTCTTTTATTTCCCTAAATTTCTTTCTTAACTTTTCCCTAATCTCTCCACTCTGTGTCCTTATATCTACTTCTTCTTCCTTAATGCTTCCTATTAAATCTTTTTTATTCTATCCTTCTTTCCTCTTACCTCCCCTTTTCTATCCCTTTCCCTTCCCCCTTTCTCTAATTCTTATCCCAATGCCCCCCTGTCTTTATTTTCCTTCACTATGCCTGCCTAATGACCTAATACCTAATCCACTTCCTATATCTATAATGCCCTATTTAACCTAACTTTTAATCTAATATAATGCTAATGATCCTAATCATTTCCTAACAACCTTTTCCCTAATGCCCCTATCCATCCCCCTAGCCCTATCCCTATTGCCTAAACCTTCGCTGCCTATCTATCTATTTACATACCCTCCCTAATGCCCTTCCTATTGCCCCCAACACCACCTTTCTATTTACCCTAATCCCTAGTCCCAACCTCACCCCTATCTATTCCCCTATTTCACTACTTAACTCCTAATGCCCTGATCCCTATTGCCCCCCAACTGTTCCCCTAATCTTTACTCATCTCCCTACACCTCCAATGCTCTATCTAATTACCTATTAATCTTCCCTACCTACCTAATATTTCTTACCTCCCTATTTCCCTAATCCTATTTAATCTTCCCTATCCCTAATCCCTAATGCCCCAAATCCTCCACCTCTAACATCTCAACCCCTAACTTACCCTAATCCCTAATCCTATTCCTCCCAACCTGATACTTCCTACCCCTAATCCCCCCCTAATGTCCTTTTTATCCCCCTAACCTAATGTAATTCTAACCTAATCCTAACTTTTCTTCCCTATCCCTAATCCCCTACTTCCCCCTCTATTTATCCTCCTCCCTAATGCCCTAATCCTAATACATTTACTTAACCTTTCCTTATTACCCTTTTTCCTTTCTTCCCCCCTCCCCCCTATCACACCAATACCCCTAGACACCCTAATCCCCTCCCTATTTCCCTCGTCCTACCCTAACCTCATCAATCTTCTTTTTACTTTGCCTTCCCTACCCCTACATATTTTCTTTTTTTCCTTCCCTATTTCTTTCCCCCTATCTCTTTACTTATTTAATAACTCCTCATCCCACCTTTTACCTTGCCCTAATGCCTTAATGCCTACCCCTACCTATTTCTTTCCTAACCAATGCCCTACACCTCTATATCAACTATTTCTATCTACCTGCACTTACATAACCTATATTTCTTTATCTTTATCCTACACCCTAATGCGCTGTCCCACCTTTGCTCATCGCACTCCATTACCCTCTTTATACCTCCCCTACTTGCATAGCCTACACCCTACCACTATTGCCTCCTACCTAATGCCCTAATCCTATTTCTTTATACCCTCCTAATGCCCTAGTCCATCAACCCCTAGCCCTAAGCCTAATCCTATCCCCTAATCCTATCCCCTAATCCTCATACTTTCTTCCCTAATCCTTTCTTCTATTCTTCCCTAATCCTATTTACACTATTTTCTTTATTTTCCTATCCCTATTTCTTGCCTAACCCTAAGTCCCTATCCTATTTCTTCACTAATTTGCCTAACTATTCCACTGCAATCCACTATCTATTTTCCCTAATCCCCTAATCCCTAATGCCCTAATACACATCATGCCCTAGCCCTAACCTTCCTCCTACCCTATCCTCTCCTACCCCCTATTTCACCTACTCCTCCCCTTCCCCTACTGCCCTAGTCATTTTCTTTCCCCTAACCTTGCCCCTAATGCCTTAATCCCTAGGCCTAACCCATATCCTAACCCTAATCCCCATACTCCCTATCCTCAACCTACCAATCCCTAATTTTACTCTCTATATCCTATCCATATCCCCTGCCACTAAGACCCTAATGCCCTATTACCCTAATCCCTATTGCCCTAATGCCCCAGGCGCTACACCTTCACTATTTTTCTAATGCCTACCCTATTCCCCTATTTCTTCCCCTATTTACACTAATCCCTATTTCTTCTTTCTATCTTTATTCCCTTCACCCTATTTCTAAACTTAATGCCACTATCCTATTTCAATACCGCTAGTCCTAACCTAATCCCAACTACAACTATTGCCTATTTCTACTATTAATGGCCTATCCTATTTCCAACCTAATCCTTTCCTGCCTTACTTTCCCTTCCCTCTATCCCTATCCTCCTTATTATTTTTCGCTTTATTATTTACCCTTATATGCCCTAGCCTAATGCCCTTCCCCTAACCCTAATAGCCTACTTCTTCTTTTGCCCCTGTGCCTATCCCTATTTTCTTCCCCATCATCCTATTTTTTTCTTTCCTCCCGCACCTGCCTAACTCCCTATTTCCCCTAATGCTTCTAACCTAATGTCTAGCTCTTTTTTCTCTCCTCCCTATTCCTAACACTATTTCATCTATTCTACACTAATCACTAACCCTAATCCCACTATTTTTTTCCTATCTTCTTCACATTTGCTCTAGCACGCTTTACTATTTTCTATTTATTCTTTCCCTCCCCTAGCACTTTCTCCTTTCTTCTTTCTTTTCCCCTATCTATTACACCCTAGCCTATTTTAATCCCTTCCTACATTCCTCCCTATCTTTTGAATCCTAGCAGCCTAGGCCCTAGTTGCTCCTCCCCTATTTCTTTTCCCTACTTTGCCTAACACCCTACACCCTAATGCCCCTAATCACAACCCCTACACTTACTCTACCCTAATGCTTATCCCAATAACCCTAACACCCTAGTCATAACTTCCCCTAACTCCCTTTCCACCCTAATCCCCTAATCCTTCTTGCCCTAAACCTAACCCCTATTCCCCTAATCCCCCTTTATCTAACCCCTTACCTAATACTTTCCTTCCTCTTCTCTAATATTGTCTCATCCCAATACCCTAACACCCTAGTCCATACCCCCTATTTTTACTACTTTCTCCCCTATTGCCCTACCTAATACTTAATGACCTAATCCCTACCCTATCCTAATTAACCCCTATATTATCCTTTAATCCTATCCTAATCCCCCTCCTATTATTTTAATCCACCACACCTAATGCCCTAACCTAACACCTAATGCCCTATCCCATACCTACTTATCCTAATGCCTAATACATATTCAACCTAATATCCCCTCCCCCATAACCTAACCCCTAATGTCCTAGTCCCTACTTTCCCCCAACACCACCTATTACCCTAATGCTTAACCCTATGCCTATCACCCACAACACCTAATGCCTAATGCATTCCTTCTCTTTCTTTTCTTCTTCAGCTAACAGGCCCTATCTTTAGCCCCCAGCACCTTTGCACCTCTATTACATCCTAATGCCTTTTCCTACCTATTGCCCTAATGCCTAACCCTACCTTTCACTAATCCCTATCCCCTATCCCTATCTTCTTATATACCCCTATTGCCTATTACCCCTATTTAATGCCCTAATCCCTATACCCCTAACCCACCTAATACCAATACCTCTAACCCTAACAGCATTTTTAACCTCTCCCTCTATCTCCAATTTCTTCAACCTATCTATTTTCCTATTCCCCTCTAATTCTTCCTCCTATTGCTAACCCTTTCTAACTATTTTTTCCTTCTCTCAGTCTTCTGCCTTTCCTACCTATTTCTTTTCTACTTTCCTATATACCCTAGCTATCCCTATTCCTACTTTTCTTTTTCCTCCCCCTACCCCTTCCCCTAATCCCTAATCCCCTTTCCCCCCCCCCTAACTTGCCCTAATACACACTATTGCCTAAATGCGCTAACCTCTAATCTCCTTGCACCTTTCTTTCCTAATGTCTGCCCTATTCCTAACCTATTTCCCTAGCCCTAACCTCCCCCTATTTTCTATTTCTTTATTTCTTTCTTCTATTTTACTTTTCATCTTCGGCCTAGCACCCTATTGCCCTATCTAGCTAACACCTTCACCTATTCGCGTAATGCCCCTAAGCCTACCCCTAGGCCTCTCCTTCCTAAACACCTAATGCCCTGCCCCCTATTGCCCCTTTCCTCTTTCAACTTTCAATGTTCTAACTCTTTATTATAATTCTCAACCCCTACCTCCCTAATCCAGCTCCCTAACTTTCCCTTCCCCTTCCTTAATCCCTTTCTTCTGGCTGTCACCTAATACCCATATTTCTTGCCAACGCCTGTGCTCCTGCCTAATTTATTTTTCCCTCCCTAATCCCTAATGCCTTCTTCCCTAATCCTAATGCCCTAATGCCCTAACACTTTTTTAGTTTCCTATTCATAACATAATACTCCTACCCTAATCCTTTTCTCTAATGCTATTCCTAATCCCCCCTTTCTAATCCTATTCCTTTCTTTCCCTCCCTCCTATTCCTCTTTTTTGCCCTATGCCCACTAACTTAACCCCTAACAACTTAACCCTAGCACTAATGCGTAACCCTAACACCTAACCTAGTCACTACTTCTCCCTAACCTAATCCTATCCCCTACCCTAATGCCTAATAATCTAATGCCCCTAGCCCTTGTCCCATATTCTATGCCTATTCTTCCATGCCTTTACTCTCCACTATCCTAACCTAATCCTATTATTTCCCTATTTCTTTTCAAGTCTACTTCTTGCACCTAATGCATCTTCACCTACTACCTAATACCCTATTCACCTAACACCCCTTTATTTCCCTACCTACCTACCTAACTTTATTTTCTTTAACTGCTATTCCCATTTTTTTTTATCCCTTCTTATCATCCTTACACTTTCCTCTAATGCCTAATATTAATGCCCTTTTCTGTGTCCTTCCCTTCTATTTTCCCTTCCTCTATTTCTTCCTCCTTTTATCCTAACCTAATTCCTTATCTTCCCTATCCTACACCTAACGCTAATCCCTATTCCTATCCCCTAATCCCTAGCCTAATGGCGCAGGACACTTTCTTTTCAACTGCTTTCATTGCCTAATGCCTAACCTAATATTTAATATCTGTCTTTCTTTCTTTAATGCTATTGCATGAGTCCTATTTCTTCCCTGTTTTCAACACCCTATTGCTATTTTGTTGCTAACTCAATGTCCTATACTTTATTTTCTTCCCTAATGCCCCTAGGCCCTAGCATGGCATACCTATTGCCTATTCCTATTACTTTAGCACCCTAATGTCTGCTATTTCTTCCTAAGTGCCTAAACACTGTACTAATAACCTGCACCCTGGCCCTAGCACTTTATTTCTTCTTTATTTCTTCAATGCTATTTCTTTAGTACTGTCATACCTAGCACCACCTTGCCTGTGCACATAATGCCTAAGGCCTATTTCCTATTTCTTTAGCACTATGCACTAGCACCTAATGCCCTCTTACTGTGCCTAACCCTATTTGTAGCCTATTGCCTCTAGGCCTAACACTATTATGGCCTGGCACTATTTCTTTAGCCTATTTCCCTAATGCTATTTCTTCCCTATTGCCCTGGTCATATTTCTTCCCTTCCTATTGCATAATGCCCTAGGCCTAACGCCTAACCTGGCCTTTAACATGAAGTCTACCTACACTATTGCACTAGCACTATTTCAGCCTAGCCTTTCTCTTGCCTATTGCCTAATACTAACACCTAGTCCTAGCCTACTTTCAATATTTGCTAACGCTATTGCTACCTAATACACCTAGCACTATTGTCCTAACCTATTTCTTTAATACTATTTAACTTTAACATGGCCTAGCACCCTGTTCCCCTGGCACTATTATTTTATTTCTTCTTTTTCATCATTAACTAACTATTTCAGTCATATTTCCTATTTCAATACTTACAGCTAATCCCCTAACTAATGCCTAATGATCTATAATGCCCTATTTATGTCACATGGCCTAATACAACCTAATGCTGTCTATTTAATGCCCCCTATTTCAACATCTATTTTCTTTAATGCCTAACACCTATTTATTTATTCCTAATGCTGCTATTTTATAATGCCTATAATGCCCTAATGTACTGTTGTAATGCTATTTACAATGTTTAGTACCTAGACCTAGCATTTGAGACACCTCTTTACTATTTGCTTGCCCATATTGCCTAATGTTTATTTAATATTTAATATCTCAATGCCTAACACAAGCTGTGCCCTAACGCATAAGTCCTAGCCCTAACTTGCCTAATGCACTAACACCTAATGCCTATTTTACAATGCCCTAGCACTTTTGTGTCCTATTTATTTGCCCTAATGCCCTCATTTGCTATTGTATACACAGCACTTTATTTTCTTTATTTACTTTATTTCAGCACCTGTGCTATTTTATATTTTTCTTTAATATATTTCTTTCTTTCTTTGTTTATTTTCTTCAGCATCTTTGCCTGTGTCCTGGCACTTGGCCTGGCACTGGCCTATTTTGTGCTGTGCACTGAGCCTGTTTCTTTGGCCTAGCCTAGCATGGCATATGGCCTAACCTGTTTGTGCCTAACACCCTAATGCTAATATTTGTGCCTAAGTCTGGCCACAACCCTAATGCACTATGCCTAATGCTAGCCTATTGCCTAACACCCTAATGTCCTAGCACCTAAGCCTGGCCTAATGCCTAATTTTCTTTAACATGGCCTAACACCTATTTCTTTAAGCCTAGCCCTAACACTATTTCTTTCCCCTAGTAAGCTGGCCTAGCACTAATGCCTAATCATAGCCACCTATTTTCCACATGCCTAATGCACCTTAATGCCCTAAGGCCCTAGCACCTAGGCCTACCTGGCACTAATGCACTATGCCTAATGCCCTACTAATGCTGCTTTATTTCTTTAATGCCACATCTAAGCCTAACCTTTCAGCATATTTCTTTATTTCTTTCTTCATTGCCCTGGTACGTAACCTAACACCTGTGCCCTAGTCGCAACCTATTTTGCCCTTTCAATACTTGTGGCCCTAGGCCACCTTTAACCTAATGCCCTAACTTGTAGTCTATTTCTTTAATGCACTATGCCCTAATGCCCTATTTCCTAATGCTTTAACTTTGTTGCTATTTTCTTTCGTCTATTTCTTTATTATAACTGCTATTGCCCTACCTGGCCTTTAGCCCTAATGTCTACTTTATTTTCAACCTATTTTCTTTAACTTGCCCTAAACATAGCCCTAGCACTATTTCTTTATTTCTTCCCTAACACTATTTCTTGCCCTAATGTGGCTATTTCTTTTCTTTTTAGATATACCTGCCTATTTGTGTAGCTAGTCCCTAACACTAATGCCCTAATGATCCTAATGCCCCTAACATGTCTGCCTAATGCCCTATTCCTAATGCTGTCCCTACTATTGCCCCTATTTCATATCTATAACTATTTTGTGCCTAACCTATTCTTTCTATTTAGCCTATTTCTTTCAGCATAATGCCTATTGCCTAATATTTCAGCATATTTAGCCTAATAACAAATGCCTAGGCCTAACTTGGCGCAGACACCTATTGCTATTTTTCTTTATTGCCCTAAGCCTTTAACCCTAATACCCTAATACTCTAATGCCCTATTTTCTTCTATTTCTTCATGGAGTCTGGCCTAGCACCTAATGCACTGCACCTATTTCTTTGATATTTCTTGCCTAGTGTCTAACTTTACCTATTTTATACCTAAATACTATTTGTGTAGCCTAGCACTTTAATATTTCTTTAACGCTATTTCTTTTTAATGCCTGGCCTAATGCCCTATGCCACTAATATCTATTTCTTGCTATTGCCCTAACTGTTGCTATTTACATTTGTCCTATTTGTGTCCTGGCATGGCCTGTGCTATTTTCTTTGATGCCATGGCACCTCAGGCCTGGCCTAAGCTGGGCCTGGCCTGGCATATGCACCATTAGCCCACTTTCATTTTGAGTGCCCTCTTGCCCTATTGCCCTAATCCTTTCTTTCAGGTCTACCTGGCACCTAATGCTAGCATACCTGTTAGCCTATTTCTTTAATGTCTAACTATTTCTTTAATGCTAACCTAACTGTAGCCTAACTTTTTATTTTCTTACTATTTGCCTAACTGGCTTTCTTTTTCAATGCATTAGCCTATTTCACTTGCCTAGTCATGCCCTGCTATTTAATGCCATAATCCTAGCCTTTAATGCTAATAGTCACAATGCCACAACATGTCCTTAGCCTAATGCTATTTAATGCCCTGTCCTAACCTAATGCCTATTTGTATCTAACTATTTAATGCCCTATTCTATGCCCTATTTATTTATCCTAACTTTAACTTCCCCTATTATAGTGCCTAATGCTATTTACATGGCCTATTTGTGGCAATGCCCTAGGCCTATGGCTGGTTCTTTCTTGCTATTTCTTTGTTGCTAATGCCTATTTCAATGCCCTAATATCTAATGCTAACACTAACCTAATATTTATTACTTGTAGATCCTAGCCCTAGCACTATTGCACTAGCACCTAATACCTAACTTTATGCTATACCCTAATGCTAATGCACTGTTTGATATATTCTTTGTTTTTTCTTTGTGCCTGGCCTAATGCCTAGCACTTTAATGTCCTAACTATTTTAGCCTGTTTCATTTTGCTTGCAGCACCTTTCTTTGCCTATTTCCTATTGCCTGGCCTATTTCTTCTTTCTTTTCCCTAATGCATATTCAACCTTTGGCACACAAGTCGCAGCCCTGCCTAGCCTAATGCGTCACTGTGCCTAATGATCCTGTGCCTATTTGTAATCATCAGCTAGCACTATTTCAATGCTATATCTTTATTTCTTTATTTCTTCCTGTTTAGCCCTATTGCCTATTTGTGCTGCCTATTTAATGCCCTGTGCCCTACCTAATGCCTAATGCTATTACCACAACATAATGCCTATTTTAATGCACCAAATACAAGCCTAACAGCGCAGTTGCCTAGCACTATTTCTTCCCCTGTTGCTAATGCTATTTTATTTCTTATCTGGCCTTTAGCACTATTTTACAATGCACTCTTGTAGTCCTGGCCTAACTGTTGCTAACTTCCTAATGCACAACCTATTTTTAGCACCCTGTTAATCTCTTGCCTAAGCCTAGCCTAATGCTAGGCCACCTAACACTTTACAAGCCTTCCTTTAATGCTGGCCTAATGTTTCTTTCATGTCTGGCACTCTATTTCTTCCTATTGCTAGGCCTATTTCAGCATTTGTTGTACTATTTCTTTTTATTTAGCCTAACACTATTTCTTCCCTAGTAGCTATTTGCCTAATGCTAGTCACTGGCCTAACACCTTGCTTTAATGTGTGCCCTAATTTAGTACCTCAAACCTATTTTATTTTCAATACTTTTCTTTTAATGCCTGCCTAACCTTTAACACCTATTTTCTTCTAGTATATCCTATTTTGCCCTAATATGCCCTATTTGCTATTTTCTTTCCTTTCAACTTTAATGGCTGGCCTAAACTTCCTAATGCCCTGGTCATTCTTGCACCCTGTGCATATTTCGACCTTTCTTTTCAGCACAATGCTTTCTTTATGAGTCTATTTCTTTTTAATGCTACGCCTAATGCCTGGCCTATTTTCTTTAATGCCTATTGCTGTTTACAGGTCTATTTCTTTAATGCACTGTACCTATTGCTAGCCTAATGCCCTAACAATGTCCCTGGCACTTTATTTCGCCTGTAAGCACACTCATTTCTTTAAGCACTTATTTCTTTTCTTTAACGCTATTTTATTCTTTTTATTTCTTTAATGCCATTCGCCTAACACCCTAGCACTGATCATGCCCTGCCCTATTTACCTATTGTAGCTAGTCTCCTGGCACCTAATGCCTAATGATCTATTACTAAGCACTTGTCACCTTAACCCTATTGCCCTGGCCTAATGCCTGTCCTATTTCATGCTATTTTCTTGCTCTATTTCTTCCCTAACCTTTGGCCCTAATGCCCCTAACCTAACTTTATAATGCCACTGTTTTAGGTCCTATTTTCTTTGTGCACCTGGCACCTATTGCTATTTATAATGCCCTAACACTGTTAATCTGCTATTTTAGCCTATTTCACACTAGCACTATTGCTTCTTTTCTTTAGCACTATTTCTTTTCTTTATTTCTTCCTAATGCCGCCTTCTTTTCTTGCCTAGTCCCGCAGCCCTGCCTATTTAATGCTAAGTAGTCTCTTTAATGCTATTAGTCCTAATGCCTATTTGTGTCGTAGCTAATGCTATTTAATGCCCTGTCCTAACCTATTACTATTTTCTTGTCTATTTCTTTAATGCTATTTCAGCCTTTCTATTTATTTATAAGCCTTTGCTATTTATAATGCCCTAATGCCATTTCTTGTAATGCCCTATTTAATGGCGCAGATGCCTGAGCCTGGCTGACACCTGTTTTTATTTCTTTATATTGCCTAATGCTATTTACAATGCCCTAACATCTGAAGTATTTAACTTTCAACTAATGCTTTCTTTATCAAGTCCTATTTCTTTGTGCACTAACACCTAAGTACTTTCTTTACAAAAATGCTTTCTTGCCCTGTCCCTAACTATTTCTTTAAGCATTTCTTTGTGTGGCCTAATGCCTGCCCTATTGCCTAGCACTTTAATGTCTCTTTGGCCTGGCCTATTTTCATTTTCTTTATTATTTCAACACTGTTTCTTTTTATTTCTTTAGCTATTTTCTTTTCAATACATGCCTATTCCCTATTCCTAGTCCCATAACTATACCTGCCTTGCTATTTTGTAAGCCCTTTTTCTACAGGCCTAGCATAGGCCTATTTCAACACCTATTGCATATACCTAATGCCCTGCCTAATGCCTAAACACCTATTTAGCCTAATGCCTCTAGGCCCCTGCCCCTATTGTATAGCCTAGCACTTTCAAGCTATTTATTTCTTCCCTAATATAACTGGCCTGGCACCTGTGCTGGTCATGGCCTAACGCGCCACTGTGCATGTGCCTAGGCCTGGCACTATTTTAGTACTTTCTTGTAAGTCCTAAGCCTAACACCACAATGCACTGCCCTGAAGTACTATTTGAAATGCTTTGCTTTATTGCTATTTCTTGGCCTGAGTCTAACCACATTTTTCATGCACTAGCACCTAATGCTATTTTGTGCCTATACTATATTTTCTTGCCACCTGACCTATTTCAATGCCTAGGCCTGGCATACTATTGTGGCCTAACACTATTTCTTTAAGCTATTTTGCTTTCCTTTCTTTTTAGTAATATTTTTCTTCTTCCTAGTCCATACCCTGCCCTATTTTCTAATGCGCTAGTCCTAACACCCTAAACCTAATGATCCTGGCCTTTCAGCACTTGTCATGGCCTAATGCTATTTCATGCCCTGTCCCCTAAACTGTGCCTATTTCTTGTCTATTTCTTTATTGCCCTGGCCTATGCCCTAACCTATTTAACCCTTTCTTTAGCCTAATGCCTAATGCCTAATGCCCTAGCATGTGCCCTAACCCTAATACTTAGTACCTAAGGCCTAACATTTTGGTGCTAACACCTATTTTCTTTTTATATTGCCCTAATGCTAACCTATTGCCTAATATCTAATGCTAACTATTTTATTTCTTGTAAGTCTATTTCTTCCCTAATGCACTATACCTAATGCCTATTTATATTGCCTAACTATTGTCCTAACACCCTATTTATTTATTGCCTAAGCCCTAGCACTAATATAGCCTAACACCCTATTTAACTTTATTTTGCTTTATTTTCTTTCATGCTATTTCTTTTTCATACCTTCTTTAATGCCTGCCTAATGCCTAACACTGTGTCTATTGCTATTTCTTCCCTAATCCTATTTCATATACTGTTATTCTTTATTTACTTTAACTATTTAACTTTATTTCTTCTAATGCATTGGCCTATTTATTGCCTAGTCATAACCCTGCCTATTTCAGCCCTTGCTAGTCCCTAGCACTTTTTGTGCCTAGTCTAATGCCTATTTATGTCCATACCTAATTACCTAACCTAATCCCCTGTCACCTAATCCCCCTATTTCTTGTCTGGCCTATTTAATGCCCTAACCCTAATGCCCCTATTTCTTCCCTAATGCCCTAACCTATTCCCCTAATCCCTAATCCCTAATCCCTATTTGTATTAACCCTAATACACCAATCCCTAGCCTATGCAACCTTCTTTATTTCTTGCCCTATTTGCCTAATGCTAACCTAATGCTAATATCTAATGCCCTATTTTCTTTATGTGCCCTAACTTTTGTAAGTCACAACCTCTTTATGCACTATACCTAATGCCTATTTAATACTTTATTTGTGTCTGTTGCTATTTCTTCCTAATGCCTAAATACACAACGCTGTTGTATTTCTTTTCTTTCTTTATTTCTTTATTTCTTTAATGCTATTTCAATGCTGGCGCACTGACTCTATTTCTTTTTGTTTCTTTCAATGCTGTTTCCTTTGTTCTGTTTCAATGTCTCTTTATTTCTTGCCCTGGCCTATTTTAATGCCTTAGCACAGGCTAGCCTAAACTGTTCAGCTGTTTTACTTGGCATATTTTCTTTGTTTGTGCCCTAATACCCTATTTAATATTTCTTTTCCTAAATCCTAACCTAACACCTAATATACACCTAATGCCCTAACCTAATGCCCTAACCTGTGTCTTTTCTTTCACCTGGCCTATTGCCTAGGCCCTGGCACTTTATTTTATCTTTTTGCTATTTTCTTTATTTCTTTGGCACTGGCCTGGCACCTGTCTTTCTTTCGCTTTAGTCATGCGCTGTGGCCTGTTGCCCGCTAGTCCTGGCACTTTCTTTCTAGTCTGTTACTTTATTTTGTAATGTGGCCCCTCATTACCACCTATTTTATTACTGTCCTATTTCCTAATGCTATTTCTTGTCTGCCTATTTTATAATGCTATTTTATTTTCTATTTTATTTATTTTCTTTATTTGTGCTTTATCCCTAATCTTTTTCAACATATTCTTTAATAACAATTGCTAGCCTACTTAACTCTATTTCTTTGTACCCTGTGCCCTACCTGTGCCTTAATATATTTCTTTATTTTATTTCTTGTAGGTCTATTTCTTTAATGCTAGCACTGTTGCTATTTCATGCTAACACTGGCCTTTCAGCCTTTCTTTACAAGTCTATTTCTTTTTATTTCACCTAATGCTAAACTGTGCCCTATTTTTAATGTCTGCTATTTCTACCTAATTACCCTCAAACCTATTTGTTGTATTTCTTGCTATTTATTTATTTCTTCAGCACTATTTCTTTATTGTGGCTATTTCTTTAGCACCTAGTCATAGCCACCTGCCTAGCCTAATGTGTGGTCATAACACCTATTACCTGGTCTAATGCCTATTTGTGTCATGCCTAATGCCTATTTCCTATTCCCTTTCATCCTGAAGCCCTATTTATTTCTTGCTCTATTTTCGCCCTAATGCCCCTAGCCTAATGCCTATTTAACCTATTAGCACTAACCCTAATGCCTAATGCCCTAATGCCCCTAACACATTAATGCCCTAACCCTAATGCACCTCCTAGGCCTAACTTATTTTAAACACCCTATTGCCTATTTCTTGCCTATTGCCCTAATGCCCATTTATTCCTTTATCATTTCTTTATTTAATTTATTTAGTGCACTAGTTTTATTTAATATTTCTTTGTTGTCCTATTTTTATTTCTTCCTAATGCCTAGCTATGTTATTCTATTTATTATTCTTATCCTGCCCTAACATATATCCTAATTGCGTAATCCCTAGACCTCAACACCTAGCCTATTTGTTTTCGTACTGCCACCTATTATTTCTTACCTAATATTTCTTTTTATTTATTTCAGTATATTCTGGGCTACTTTATTATTATTTCTTTTATTCTACACTATTTATTCTTTAGCCTAGCACCCTAATCCTAACTTGCCCTAATGCCCTATCCCTTCCTCGTAATGCCCCTAGGCCCTAACACCCCCACATACCCTATTAACACTATTCTAATCCCTAATCTTTAACCCATTTCCCAATTAATCCCATAATCATCCCTTATCTATTTTTTCTACTTTTCTTTCTATTTTCTTCCTAACTTTATTCTTCCTATCCCATCACTAATTCCCTATCCTATCCCCTAACCCCTAATTCCCATTCCCCTCCCTTATCTAATCCCCTATATTAATATCCAATATTTTGTCCTAACCCTCTATTCTTTTGCCTATCTATTATTTTCTTTCTATACTAATTATTGCCAGCTACCTACATTTTTCCTCTCCCCTTCCTATCATTCCCTAGGCCCTCCTTTCATTGCACTACACCTAATTCTTATTTCTTACCTTCCCCCATCCCCTATTTCTCTTCTTCCATAATGTATTTCTAGCACCTGGCACCTAGTCCCATGGCCCTGCTTATTTCCCTCCTATCCTATCCCCTGGTAATCCTAATATTTTCCCCTGTCCTAGCCCCTAATGCTCTACTATGCCCTGTCCCCTGTACCTTCTCCCTATCTTTCTCCTAACCTACTTAATGCCCCTTTAACTTTCCCCCTTCCCCTTTACCCTATCCTATCCCATTCCTAATCCTCCCTGTATCCTCCTTAATACAATCCTTTTTTTATCTTATCTTTCCCTACTTGTATTTTACTTCCTCCCTTTTTTCTTGCCCTTTCTCTAATTTTCCCCCTGGCCTGCACCTATACTTCTATCAACTTTTATATTTTTCTCCTTCCCCTTTTGCCCCTAACCCTCATTATCTAACACCTCACTCTCCCATCCCCCCCTCCCCTCCCCTTTTTTTGCTAATGCACCTACACCTACCTCTTTCCCCTAACCACCCTTCAATGCTCCTAGCTCTAACCCTACCCCTCATCTTACCCTATTTCTTCTCCCCTCCCTAATCTACCCTCCCCTATCCCTAACACTGCCCCATTCCCATCCCTAATACCCCTAATCCCCAACCCTAACCTTTAATCTATTTCAACCCTAATGCCTCAACCCTATTTAAATCCCCCTGGTCACCCCCCCTAAACCCTAATACCCTAATACACCCCCCTAATACCCCCTAATACCCTCATGGGCCCTAACACTTCCCTAACCCCTCCCACCCCTAACTACCTAACACTTATCTTTAACCCCTAATACCCCTAACCCCCAACACCCTAACCCCTAATACCCCTAACACCCTAACCCTCTTCCAACCCCATACCCTAACCGCCCTGGCCCCCTAATACCCGCTAATCCCTAACCCCTAATACCCTCTAATCCCCTAATACCCCTAATACCCCTAATAACCGCTAATACCCTTAACCCCTAACCCTTAACCCCGTAATACCCTAACCCCTAATACCTCTAACCTAACCCCTATACCTTCCTGCCCCTAACCCCTAATACCCGCTAGTCCCTAACTCCCTAATACCCCTAATAATCCCTAATACCCTAACCCCTTATCCCTAACCCCTAATACCCCTAACCCTAATACCCCTAACCCCCCTAATCCCTAATTCTTCCTCTAACCCTAACCCTAATACCCGCTAATACCCCTAATACCCCCTAACCCCTAATACCCCTAATACCCCTAATACCCAATAACCCCCTAACCCCCTAATACCCCTAACCCCTAATACCCCTAACCCCATAATACCCCTAACCCCTAATACCCCTAACCCCTAACACCTGCCTTGGAACACATGGTTCCTGTTAACTAACCAGCAGCTCCTCTGGCTTTTATAGGGCTGTGTACCTATGCTACAATCTGTTTTCATCCTCATTTAATTAATTAAACATTCTAAATGAAAACAATATGTTTTCCATGGTTTTTAATTATTCAAATTCTCACAGTCTTACTTACTTCACCCCCCCACACACTATTCAAACAGGCTGTCCCCCCCCCCCCCTACAATGTTGAGGAAGTATGCTATAACTAATTACCCACTGTTACAATGCACTGTATCTCCCTGGGTATTCAGCAGATTGTGTGTACCTCCAGTCTTGCTGGTGTTATTTTTCAGAGATCCCCCTTATCTGTCAGTTAGGAGTTCCTTCATACTCACAATAACCAAAAGGGGGGTTATGAGGACTGAATATCTTTAATCTCATTAGAATACATCCAGATCTGTTGTTTTTCATTGTTTGTAGTTGATGTTTTCTCAGAGAACATGTATTATCTGTTGTATAGCTCCTAATATTTAGTCTCATAGTTAATGGGCAAATACCCTATTGACACTTTCCCACACAATTGGAATAGACATGAATTAATCATGTGTTTAATACAAAGACCGAAGAGGTTGTGTACGTGCCAAACAGAACCAAACAGAAACAGTTCTGTTGTTTAGTCCCCCAGGAGATATAGGAACATTAAAGCAGCTAACCTCTCTCTCTCTCTCTCTCTCTCTCTCTCTCTCTCTCTCTCTCTCTCTCTCTCTCTCTCTCTCTCTCTCTCTCTCTCTCTCTCTCTCTCTCTCTCTCTCTCTCTCTCTCTCTCTCTCTCTCTCTCTCTCTCTCTCTCTCTCTCTCTCTCTCTCTCTCTCTCTCTCTCTCTCTCTCTCTCTCTCTCTCTCTCTCTGCAGCTACTGAGAGACTCCTGCTTCTCTGCTTGTTCATTACCCATACAGACATCTGCAGATAGGGGGGGATTTTATACCCAACAAAACAAATAAACAGTCAACAACATCTCTCCTTAAAGACAGACATGAGGATTCATTTGAATGTTAGCAGTACTTTGAGGTTAAAAGGTGTCATGGGAGAAATACGTCTACCTATAAACAAAGTGAGATATTGAAGTGATGCGACGCATTTAGTAAATGCATGTTCTTCAAATGTGTGAATATCTTTGAATAAACTGAATCATATCTGAATAAACCAATCCTTTAAAAACATTTACTCAACAAAAAAAACCTGAAAATGTTGCTCTAAATGTAAAGATTAATATTCTGTAATTCTTTGTGTGCAGTTATTTTGTACTGAGTTTGCTATTAATATATTGAATTGACAGACAGACGAAAAGAAAATGATAGCAGTCTGGTTCTCTTCCTCTACTGGGAGGAACGGAGACATGGGAAGCTGTCTGTCAGAGGACTGGAGCCCTGAAGAGAAACTTATCTTTCTGTGACTGACTGGCTGATGAGCATCCTCCTGCCTCATTATTCCTCTCTGTCTGAAGGAAGAGACAGAGAGAGAGAGAGAGAGAGGGGAACAGAGAGAGAGAGAGAGAGGGAGAGAGAGCGAGAGAGAGAGGGAGTGAGAAAGAGAGAGAGTGAGAGAGAGAGGGACCAGAGAGAGGGAGTGAGTGAGTAAGAGGGAGAGAGAGAGAGAGAGAGAGAGAGAATGAGAGGGAGAGAGAGTGAGAGAGAGAGAGAGAGAGAGAGAGAGAGAGAGAGAGAGAGAGGTAGAGAGCGAGAGAGAGGGGGGAGAGAGAGAGAGAGGAGAGAGAAAGAGAGGGAGAGAGAGAGTGAGAGAGAGAGAGACACAGAAAAGGAAACAGGGAAGGATCTTCTCTCCCTCCCACTCACGCTGCCTCTCTGTTCTCCACAGCGATCCTTTTACACTTTTTTTAGCTTCGCGTCCGATCCCGATGGAGGGAACAGGGGACGCTGTAATGGTGTAGTTCCCCCGCTCCTCCCTACCTCACAGGGGACGGTGACAGGGGACGGTGTGTTTCCACTCCTCCCTCCTCCCGTCTCTCCCTCAGCGGAGGAAAGTGACAGGCAGTCTAATAGGGATTAATCAACTGGCAGCTCCATTTGAGTGGCGGAGACGGGATCTGAGGAGAAATGGCATTGACCCACAGAAATAGGTAGCTCCTGCCTGGGGCCCTGCTGGTACCTCTTCATCTTCAACTGCATAACATATTCAGAACCACCAGCAGCCTCTTCAGGATGCTTGGGTCAAGATTTTTTAAAAAAAGACAGAAAGAAAGAAAGAAACTGAACTTCTCCAAAAAAATAAAAAGAAAGAAAGAAAGACAGACAAGGGGGGAAAGAAAAGAGCAGCTCTTGACAGTATTTCTCAGCGAACATGAAAACAGAAAGTGGAGCGCAGCTTGGGAAGACTGCTACTACATTATTCTTTTTATTATTTCACTTACAGCTATTGCTTTGAATTACAGAGGGAATCTGTGTTAAGAGTCAGGCGGAGGAATCAAAAATGTATCTGAAAGAGTTTCGCACGGGGAGGAAGAGAGAGAGAGAGAGAGAAGAATGGATTTTGTGCTGGAACCAACATTTGCGAAAGTTCCAGCTCCTTAAGCAATTATTAGCGGTGATAGTTTGACATATTCAAGAGTTGTCAACAACTGGCTTTAAACAAAGTACAAAGCAGAGATAAACAGTGCCCAGGGCTACATTAACTTGGGGGACGTGCAGGGCTATGAATTATACATGGTGCTCCATTACAGTGGAGAAGGAACTGTGGAGTTATCGAGAGGCCTCTGATTCCTCAGTGTTACTCACTACCACACTAGAACTATGAGGAAGTGGAGAGTTATCGAGAGGCCTCTGTTCCTCAGTGTTACTCACAACCACACTAGAACTATGAGGAAGTGGAGAGTTATCGAGAGGCCTCTGATTCCTCAGTGTTACTCAGTACCACACTAGAACTATGAGGAAGTGGCGAGTTATCGAGAGGCCTCTGATTCCTCAGTGTTACTCACTACCACACTAGAACTATAACAGTACATCTGCAGTAAGCCACTATAACAGTACATCTGCAGTAAGCCTCTATAACAGTACATCTCCAGTAAGCCACTATAACAGTACATCTCCAGTAAGCCACTATAACAGTACATCTGCAGTAAGCCAATATAACAGTACATCTGCAGTAAGCCACTATAACAGTACATCTCTATGGAGAGCAGTAAGCCACTATAACAGTACATCTGCAGTAAGCCGCTATAACAGTACATCTGCAGTAAGCCACTATAACAGTACATCTGTAGTAAGCCACTATAACAGTACATCTGCAGTAAGCCACTATAACAGTACATCTGCAGTAAGCTCCTATAACAGTACATCTGCAGTAAGCCACTATAAGAGTACTACTGCAGTAAGCCACTATAACAGTACATCTGCAGTAAGCCACTATAACAGTACATCTGCAGTAAGCCACTATAACAGTACATCTCTATGGAGAGCAGTAAGCCACTATAACAGTACATCTACAGTAAGCCCCTATAACAGTACATCTGCAGTAAGCCACTATAACAGTACATCTGCAGTAAGCCACTATAACAGTACATCTGCAGTAAGCCACTATAACAGTACATCTGCAGTAAGCCACTATAACAGTACATCTGCAGTAAGCCACTATAACAGTACATCTGCAGTAAGCCACTATAACAGTACATCTGCAGTAAGCCACTATAACAGTACATCTGCAGTAAGCCACTATAACAGTACATCTGCAGTAAGCCACTATAACAGTACATCTGCAGTAAGCCACTATAACAGTACATCTCCAGTAAGCCTCTATAACAGTACATTTGCAGTAAGCCTCTATAACAGTACATCTGCAGTGAGCCACTATAACAGTACATCTGCAGTAAGCTACTATAACAGTACATCTGCAGTGAGCCACTCTAACAGCACATCTGCAGTAAGCCACTATAACAGTACATCTGCAGTAAGCCTCTGTAACAGTACATCTGCAGTAAGCCACTATAACAGTACATCTGCAGTAAGCCAATATAACAGTACATCTGCAGTAAGCCACTATAACAGTACATCTGCAGTAAGCCACTATAACAGTACATCTGCAGTAAGCCACTATAACAGTACATCTGCAGTAAGCCACTATAACAGTACATCTGCGGTAATCCACTATAACAGTACATCTGCAGTGAGCAACTATAACAGTACATCTGCAGTAAGCCACTATAACAGTACATCTGCAGTAAGCCACTATAACAGCACATCTGCAGTAAGCCCGTATAACAGTACATCTGCAGTAAGCCACTACAACAGTACATCTGCAGTGAGCAACTATAACAGTACATCTGCAGTAAGCAACTATAACAGTACATCTGCAGTAAGCCTCTATAACAGTACATCTGCAGTAAGCCACTATAACAGTACATCTGCAGTAAGCCACTATAACAGTACATCTACAGTAAGCTTCTATAACAGTACATCTGCAGTAAGCCACTATAACAGTACATCTGCAGTAAGAACCTATAACAGTACATCTGCAGTAAGCCACTATGACAGTACATCTCTATGGAGAGCAGTAAGCCACTATAACAGTACATCTGCAGTAAGCCACTATAACAGTACATCTGCAGTAAGCAACTATAACAGTACATCTGCAGTAAGCCACTATAACAGTACATCTGCAGTAAGCCACTATAACAGTACATCTGCAGTAAGCCACTATAACAGTACATCTGCAGTAAGCCACTATAACAGTACATCTCTATGGAGAGCAGTAAGCCACTATAACAGTACATCTGCAGTAAGCCACTATAACAGTACATCTGCAGTAAGCAACTATAACAGTACATCTGCAGTAAGCCACTATAACAGTACATCTGTAGTAAGCCACTATAACAGTACATCTGCAGTAAGCCACTATAACAGTACATCTGCAGTAAGCCACTATAACAGTACATCTCCAGTAAGCCTCTATAACAGTACATCTGCAGTAAGCCTCTATAACAGTACATCTGCAGTGAGCCACTATAACAGTACATCTGCAGTAAGCTACTATAACAGTACATCTGCAGTAAGCCACTATAACAGTACATCTGCAGTAAGCCACTATAACAGTACATCTGCAGTACGCCACTATGACAGTACATCTGCAGTAAGCCACTATAACAGTACATCTGCTGTAAGCCACTATAACAGTAGATCAGCAGTAAGCCACTATAACAGTACATCTGCAGTAAGCCACTATAACAGTACATCTGCAGTAAGCCACTATAACAGTACATCTCCAGTAAGCCTCTATAACTGTACATCTGCAGTAAGCCACTATAACAGTACATCTGCAGTAAGCCTCTATAACAGTACATCTGCAGTAAGCCACTATAACAGTACATCTGCAGTAAGCCACTATAACAGTACATCTCTATGGAGAGCAGTAAGCCACTATAACAGTACATCTGCAGTAAGCCACTATAACAGTACATCTGCAGTAAGCAACTATAACAGTACATCTGCAGTAAGCCACTATAACAGTACATCTGCAGTAAGCCTCTATAACAGTACATCTGCAGTAAGCCACTATAACAGTACATCTGCAGTAAGCCACTATAACAGTACATCTCTATGGAGAGCAGTAAGCCACTATAAAAGTACATCTGCAGTAAGCCACTATAACAGTACATTTGCAGTAAGCCACTATAACAGTACATCTCCAGTAAGCCTCTATAACAGTACATCTGCAGTAAGCCTCTATAACAGTACATCTGCAGTGAGCCACTATAACAGTACATCTGCAGTAAGCCACTATAACAGTACATCTGCAGTAAGCCACTATAACAGTACATCTGCAGTAAGCCACTATAACAGTACATCTGCAGTAAGCTACTATAACAGTACATCTGCAGTAAGCCACTATAACAGTACATCTGCAGTAAGCCACTATAACAGTACATCTCTGAGCAGTAAGCCACTATAACAGTACATCTACAGTAAGCCCCTATAACAGTACATCTGCAGTAAGCCACTATAACAGTACATCTGCAGTAAGCCACTATAACAGTACATCTGCAGTAAGCCACTATAACAGTACATCTGCAGTAAGCCACTATAACAGTACATCTGCAGTAAGCCACTATAACAGTACATCTGCAGTAAGCCACTATAACAGTACATCTGCAGTAAGCCACTATAACAGTACATCTGTAGTAAGCCACTATAACAGTACATCTGCAGTAAGCCACTATAACAGTACATCTGCAGTAAGCCACTATAACAGTACATCTCCAGTAAGCCTCTATAACAGTACATCTGCAGTAAGCCTCTATAACAGTACATCTGCAGTGAGCCACTATAACAGTACATCTGCAGTAAGCTACTATAACAGTACATCTGCAGTGAGCCACTCTAACAGTACATCTGCAGTAAGCCACTATAACAGTACATCTCCAGTAAGCCTCTGTAACAGTACATCTGCAGTAAGCCACTATAACAGTACATCTGCAGTAAGCCAATATAACAGTACATCTGCAGTAAGCCACTATAACAGTACATCTGCAGTAAGCCACTATAACAGTACATCTGCAGTAAGCCACTATAACAGTACATCTGCAGTAAGCCACTATAACAGTACATCTGCAGTAAGCCACTATAACAGTACATCTGCAGTAAGCAACTATAACAGTACATCTGCAGTAAGCCACTATAACAGTACATCTGCAGTAAGCCACTATAACAGCACATCTGCAGTAAGCCCCTATAACAGTACATCTGCAGTAAGCCACTACAACAGTACATCTGCAGTAAGCAACTATAACAGTACATCTGCAGTAAGCAACTATAACAGTACATCTGCAGTAAGCCTCTATAACAGTACATCTGCAGTAAGCCACTATAACAGTACATCTGCAGTAAGCCACTATAACAGTACATCTACAGTAAGCTTCTATAACAGTACATCTGCAGTAAGCCACTATAACAGTACATCTGCAGTAAGAACCATATAACAGTACATCTGCAGTAAGCCACTATGACAGTATATCTCTATGGAGAGCAGTAAGCCACTATAACAGTACATCTGCAGTAAGCCACTATAACAGTACATCTGCAGTAAGCCACTATAACAGTACATCTGCAGTAAGCCACTATAACAGTACATCTGCAGTAAGCCACTATAACAGTACATCTGCAGTAAGCCACTATAACAGTACATCTGCAGTAAGCCACTATAACAGTACATCTGCAGTAAGCCACTATAACAGTACATCTGCAGTAAGCCACTATAACAGTACATCTCCAGTAAGCCTCTATAACTGTACATCTGCAGTAAGCCACTATAACAGTACATCTGCAGTAAGCCACTATAACAGTACATCTCTATGGAGAGCAGTAAGCCACTATAACAGTACATCTGCAGTAAGCCACTATAACAGTACATCTGCAGTAAGCCACTATAACAGTACATCTGCAGTAAGCCACTATAACAGTACATCTGCAGTAAGCCACTATAACAGTACATCTGCAGTAAGCCACTATAACAGTACATCTGCAGTAATCCACTATAACAGTACATCTCCAGTAAGCCTCTATAACAGTACATCTGCAGTAAGCCTCTATAACAGTACATCTGCAGTGAGCCACTATAGCAGTACATCTGCAGTAAGCCACTATAACAGTAGTTCAGCAGTAAGCCACTATAACAGTACATCTGCAGTAAGCCACTATAACAGTACATCTTGAGTAAGCCACTATAACAGTACATCTGCAGTAAGCCACTATAACAGTACATCTGCAGTAAGCCACTATAACAGTAGATTAGCAGTAAGCCACTATAACAGTACATCTGCAGTAAGCCACTATAACAGTACATCTGCAGTAAGCCACTATAACAGTACATCTCCAGTAAGCCTCTATAACAGTACATCTGCAGTAAGCCACTATAACAGTACATCTGCAGTAAGCCACTATAACAGTACATCTGCAGTAAGCCACTATAACAGTACATCTGCAGTAAGCCACTATAACAGTACATCTGCAGTAAGCCACTATAACAGTACATCTGCAGTAAGCCTCTATAACAGTACATCTGCAGTAAGCCACTATAACAGTACATCTGCAGTAAGCCACTATAACAGTACATCTCGCAGTAAGCCACTATAAAAGTACATCTGCAGTAAGCCACTATAACAGTACATCTGCAGTAAGCCACTATAACAGTACATCTCCAGTAAGCCTCTATAACAGTACATCTGCAGTAAGCCTCTATAACAGTACATCTGCAGTGAGCCACTATAACAGTACATCTGCAGTAAGCAACTATAACAGTACATCTGCAGTAAGCCTCTATAACAGTACATCTGCAGTAAGCCACTATAACAGTACATCTGCAGTAAGCCACTATAACAGTACATCTGCAGTAAGCCACTATAACAGTACATCTGCAGTAAGAACCATATAACAGTACATCTGCAGTAAGCCACTATAACAGTACATCTCGAAGCAGTAAGCCAATATAACAGTACATCTGCAGTAAGCCACTATAACAGTACATCTGCAGTAAGCCACTATAACAGTACATCTGCAGTAAGCCACTATAACAGTACATCTGCAGTAAGCCACTATAACAGTACATCTGCAGTGAGCCACTATAACAGTACATCTGCAGTAAGCCACTATAACAGTACATCTGCAGTGAGCCACTCTAACAGTACATCTGCAGTAAGCCACTATAACAGTACATCTCCAGTAAGCCTCTATAACAGTACATCTGCAGTAAGCCACTATAACAGTACATCTGCAGTAAGCCACTATAACAGTACATCTGCAGTAAGCCACTATAACAGTACATCTGCAGTAAGCCACTATAACAGTACATCTGCAGTAAGCCACTATAACAGTACATCTGCAGTAAGCCACTATAACAGTACATCTGCAGTAAGCCACTATAACAGTACATCTGCAGTGAGCCACTATAACAGTACATCTGCAGTAAGCCACTATAACAGTACATCTGCAGTAAGCCACTATAACAGCACATCTGCAGTAAGCCACTATAACAGTACATCTGCAGTAAGCCACTACAACAGTACATCTGCAGTGAGCAACTATAACAGTACATCTGCAGTAAGCAACTATAACAGTACATCTGCAGTAAGCCTCTATAACAGTACATCTGCAGTAAGCCACTATAACAGTACATCTGCAGTAAGCCACTATAACAGTACATCTACAGTAAGCTTCTATAACAGTACATCTGCAGTAAGCCACTATAACAGTACATCTGCAGTAAGAACCTATAACAGTACATCTGCAGTAAGCCACTATGACAGTACATCTCTATAGGCAGTAAGCCACTATAACAGTACATCTGCAGTAAGCCACTATAACAGTACATCTGCAGTAAGCCACTATAACAGTACATCTGCAGTAAGCCACTATAACAGTACATCTGCAGTAAGCCACTATAACAGTACATCTGCAGTAAGCCACTATAACAGTACATCTGCAGTAAGCCACTATAACAGTACATCTGCAGTAAGCCACTATAACAGTACATCTGCAGTAAGCCACTATAACAGTACATCTCCAGTAAGCCTCTATAACTGTACATCTGCAGTAAGCCACTATAACAGTACATCTGCAGTAAGCCACTATAACAGTACATCTCTATGGAGCAGTAAGCCACTATAACAGTACATCTGCAGTAAGCAACTATAACAGTACATCTGCAGTAAGCAACTATAACAGTACATCTGCAGTAAGCCACTATAACAGTACATCTGCAGTAAGCCACTATAACAGTACATCTGCAGTAAGCCACTATAACAGTACATCTGCAGTAATCCACTATAACAGTACATCTCCAGTAAGCCTCTATAACAGTACATCTGCAGTAAGCCTCTATAACAGTACATCTGCAGTGAGCCACTATAGCAGTACATCTGCAGTAAGCCACTATAACAGTACATCTGCAGTAAGCCACTATAACAGTACATCTGCAGTAAGCCACTATAACAGTACATCTGCAGTAAGCCACTATAACAGTACATCTGCAGTAAGCCACTATAACAGTACATCTGCTGTAAGCCACTATAACAGTAGATCAGCAGTAAGCCACTATAACAGTACATCTGCAGTAAGCCACTATAACAGTACATCTGCAGTAAGCCACTATAACAGTACATCTCCAGTAAGCCTCTATAACAGTACATCTGCAGTAAGCCTCTATAACAGTACATCTGCAGTAAGCCACTATAACAGTACATCTGCAGTAAGCCACTATAACAGTACATCTCTATGGAGAGCAGTAAGCCACTATAACAGTACATCTGCAGTAAGCCACTATAACAGTACATCTGCAGTAAGCCTCTATAACAGTACATCTGCAGTAAGCCACTATAACAGTACATCTGCAGTAAGCCACTATAACAGTACATCTTATGCAGTAAGCCACTATAAAAGTACATCTGCAGTAAGCCACTATAACAGTACATCTGCAGTAAGCCACTATAACAGTACATCTCCAGTAAGCCACTATAACAGTACATCTGCAGTAAGCCACTATAACAGTACATCTGCAGTAAGCCACTATAACAGTACATCTGCAGTAAGCAACTATAACAGTACATCTGCAGTAAGCCTCTATAACAGTACATCTGCAGTAAGCCACTATAACAGTACATCTGCAGTAAGCCACTATAACAGTACATCTGCAGTAAGCCACTATAACAGTACATCTGCAGTAAGCCACTATAACAGTACATCTGCAGTAAGCCACTATAACAGTACATCTCTATGGAAGCAGTAAGCCACTATAACAGTACATCTGCAGTAAGCCACTATAACAGTACATCTGCAGTAAGCCACTATAACAGTACATCTGCAGTAAGCCACTATAACAGTACATCTGCTGTAAGCCACTATAACAGTACATCTTCAGTAAGCCACTATAACAGTACATCTGCAGTAAGCCACTATAACAGTACATCTGCAGTAAGCCACTATAACAGTACATCTGCAGTGAGCAACTATAACAGTACATCTGCAGTAAGCCACTATAACAGTACATCTGCAGTAAGCCACTATAACAGCACATCTGCAGTAAGCCACTATAACAGTACATCTGCAGTAAGCCACTACAACAGTACATCTGCAGTAAGCAACTATAACAGTACATCTGCAGTAAGCCACTATAACAGTACCTCTGCAGTAAGCCACTATAACAGTACATCTGCAGTAAGCCACTATAACAGTACATCTGCAGTAAGCCACTATAACAGTACATCTACAGTAAGCTTCTATAACAGTACATCTGCAGTAAGCCACTATAACAGTACATCTGCAGTAAGAACCCTATAACAGTACATCTGCACTAAGCCACTATAACAGTACATCTCTAGCAGTAAGCCACTATAACAGTACATCTGCAGTAAGCCACTATAACAGTACATCTGCAGTAAGCCACTATAACAGTACATCTGCAGTAAGCCACTATAACAGTACATCTGCAGTAAGCCACTATAACAGTACATCTCTATGGAGGCAGTAAGCCACTATAACAGTACATCTGCAGTAAGCCACTATAACAGTACATCTGCAGTAAGCCACTATAACAGTACATCTCCAGTAAGCCTCTATAACAGTACATCTGCAGTAAGCCTTATAACAGTACATCTGCAGTAAGCCACTATAACAGTACATCTGCAGTAAGCCACTATAACAGTACATCTGCAGTAAGCCTAACAGTACATCTGCAGTAAGCCACATACAGTACATCTGCAGTAAGCCACTATAACAGTACATCTGCAGTAAGCCACTATAACAGTACATCTGCAGTAAGCCACTATAACAGTACATCTGCAGTAAGCCACTATAACAGTACATCTCTGAGCAGTAAGCCAATATAACAGTACATCTGCAGTAAGCCAATATAACAGTACATCTGCAGTAAGCCACTATAACAGTACATCTGCAGTAAGCCACTATAACAGTACATCTGCAGTAAGCCACTATAACAGTACATCTGCAGTAAGCCACTATAACAGTACATCTGCAGTAAGCCACTATAACAGTACATCTGCAGTAAGCCACTATAACAGTACATCTGCAGTGAGCAACTATAACAGTACATCTGCAGTAAGCCACTATAACAGTACATCTGCAGTAAGCCACTATAACAGCACATCTGCAGTAAGCCACTATAACAGTACATCTGCAGTAAGCCACTACAACAGTACATCTGCAGTAAGCAACTATAACAGTACATCTGCAGTAAGCAACTATAACAGTACATCTGCAGTAAGCCTCTATAACAGTACATCTGCAGTAAGCCACTATAACAGTACATCTGCAGTAAGCCACTATAACAGTACATCTACAGTAAGCTTCTATAACAGTACATCTGCAGTAAGCCACTATAACAGTACATCTGCAGTAAGAACCTATAACAGTACATCTGCACTAAGCCACTATGACAGTACATCTCTATGGAGAGCAGTAAGCCACTATAACAGTACATCTGCAGTAAGCCACTATAACAGTACATCTGCAGTAAGCAACTATAACAGTACATCTGCAGTAAGCCACTATAACAGTACATCTGCAGCAAGCCACTATAACAGTACATCTGCAGTAAGCCACTATAACAGTACATCTGCAGTAAGCCACTATAACAGTACATCTGCAGTAAGCCACTATAACAGTACATCTGCAGTAAGCCACTATAACAGTACATCTGCAGTAAGCCACTATAACAGTACATCTGCAGTAAGCCACTATAACAGTACATCTGCAGTAAGCCACTATAACAGTACATCTGCAGTAAGCCACTATAACAGTACATCTGCAGTAAGCCACTATAACAGTACATCTGCAGTAAGCCACTATAACAGTACATCTGCAGTAAGCCACTATAACAGTACATCTGCAGTAAGCCACTATAACAGTACATCTGCAGTAAGCCACTATAACAGTACATCTGCAGTAAGCCACTATAACAGTACATCTGCAGTAAGCCAATATAACAGTACATCTGCAGTAAGCCACTATAACAGTACATCTGCAGTAAGCCACTATAACAGTACATCTGCAGTAAGCCACTATAACAGTACATCTGCAGTAAGCCACTATAACAGTACATCTGCAGTAAGCCACTATAACAGTACATCTGCAGTAAGCCACTATAACAGTACATCTGCAGTAAGCCACTATAACAGTACATCTGCAGTAAGCCACTATAACAGTACATCTGCAGTAAGCCACTATAACAGTACATCTTATGGAGCAGTAAGCCACTATAACAGTACATCTGCAGTAAGCCACTATAACAGTACATCTGCAGTAAGCCACTATAACAGTACATCTGCAGTAAGCCACTATAACAGTACATCTGCAGTAAGCCACTATAACAGTACATCTGCAGTAAGCCACTATAACAGTACATCTGCAGTAAGCCACTATAACAGTACATCTGCAGTAAGCCACTATAACAGTACATCTGCAGTAAGCCACTATAACAGTACATCTGCAGTAAGCCACTATAACAGTACATCTGCAGTAAGCCACTATAACAGTACATCTGCAGTAAGCCACTATAACAGTACATCTGCAGTAAGCCACTATAACAGTACATCTCCAGTAAGCCACTATAACAGTACATCTGCAGTAAGCCACTATAACAGTACATCTGCAGTAAGCCACTATAACAGTACATCTGCAGTAAGCCACTATAACAGTACATCTGCAGTAAGCCACTATAACAGTACATCTCGCAGTAAGCCACTATAACAGTACATCTGCAGTAAGCCACTATAACAGTACATCTGCAGTAAGCAACTATAACAGTACATCTGCAGTAAGCCACTATAACAGTACATCTGCAGTAAGCCACTATAACAGTACATCTGCAGTAAGCCACTATAACAGTACATCTGCAGTAAGCCACTATAACAGTACATCTGCAGTAAGCCTCTATAACAGTACATCTGCAGTAAGCCACTATAACAGTACATCTGCAGTAAGCCACTATAACAGTACATCTGCAGTAAGCCACTATAACAGTACATCTGCAGTAAGCCACTATAACAGTACATCTGCAGTAAGCCACTATAACAGTACATCTGCAGTAAGCCACTATAACAGTACATCTGCAGTAAGCCACTATAACAGTACATCTGCAGTAAGCCACTATAACAGTACATCTCCAGTAAGCCACTATAACAGTACATCTGCAGTAAGCCACTATAACAGTAGATTAGCAGTAAGCCACGATAACAGTACATCTGCAGTAAGCCACTATAACAGTACATCTGCAGTAAGCCACTATAACAGTACATCTGCAGTAAGCCACTATAACAGTACATCTGCAGTAAGCCACTATAACAGTACATCTGCAGTAAGCCACTATAACAGTACATCTGCAGTAAGCCACTATAACAGTACATCTGCAGTAAGCCACTATAACAGTACATCTGCAGTAAGCCACTATAACAGCACATCTGCAGTAAGCCACTATAACAGTACATCTGCAGTAAGCCACTACAACAGTACATCTGCAGTAAGCCACTATAACAGTACATCTGCAGTAAGCCACTATAACAGTACATCTGCAGTAAGCCTCTATAACAGTACATCTGCAGTAAGCCACTATAACAGTACATCTGCAGTAAGCCACTATAACAGTACATCTGCAGTAAGCTACTATAACAGTACATCTGCAGTAAGCCACTATAACAGTACATCTGCAGTAAGCCCTATAACAGTACATCTGCAGTAAGCCACTATGACAGTACATCTGCAGTAAGCCACTATAACAGTACATCTGCAGTAAGCCACTATAACAGTACATCTGCAGTAAGCCACTATAACAGTACATCTGCAGTAAGCCACTATAACAGTACATCTGCAGTAAGCCACTATAACAGTACATCTGCAGTAAGCCACTATAACAGTACATCTGCAGTAAGCCACTATAACAGTACATCTGCAGTAAGCCTCTATAACAGTACATCTGCAGTAAGCCACTATAACAGTACATCTGCAGTAAGCCACTATAACAGTACATCTGCAGTAAGCCACTATAACAGTACATCTGCAGTAAGCCACTATAACAGTACATCTGCAGTAAGCCACTATAACAGTACATCTGCAGTAAGCCACTATAACAGTACATCTGCAGTAAGCCACTATAACAGTACATCTGCAGTAAGCCACTATAACAGTACATCTGCAGTAAGCCACTATAACAGTACATCTGCAGTAAGCCACTATAACAGTACATCTGCAGTAAGCCACTATAACAGTACATCTCCAGTAAGCCTCTATAACAGTACATCTGCAGTAAGCCACTATAACAGTACATCTGCAGTAAGCCACTATAACAGTACATCTGCAGTAAGCCACTATAACAGTACATCTGCAGTAAGCCACTATAACAGTACATCTGCAGTAAGCCACTATAACAGTACATCTGCAGTAAGCCACTATAACAGTACATCTGCAGTAAGCCACTATAACAGTACATCTGCAGTAAGCCACTATAACAGTACATCTGCGGTAAGCCACTATAACAGTACATCTGCAGTAAGCCACTATAACAGTACATCTGCAGTAAGCCACTATAACAGTACATCTCCAGTAAGCCTCTATAACTGTACATCTGCAGTAAGCCACTATAACAGTACATCTGCAGTAAGCCTCTATAACAGTACATCTGCAGTAAGCCACTATAACAGTACATCTGCAGTAAGCCACTATAACAGTACATCTCTGAAGCAGTAAGCCACTATAACAGTACATCTGCAGTAAGCCACTATAACAGTACATCTCCAGTAAGCAACTATAACAGTACATCTGCAGTAAGCCACTATAACAGTACATCTGCAGTAAGCCTCTATAACAGTACATCTGCAGTAAGCCACTATAACAGTACATCTGCAGTAAGCCACTATAACAGTACATCTCTATGGAGAGCAGTAAGCCACTATAATAGTACATCTGCAGTAAGCCACTATAACAGTACATCTGCAGTAAGCCACTATAACAGTACATCTCCAGTAAGCCACTATAACAGTACATATGCAGTAAGCCTCTATAACAGTACATCTGCAGTAAGCCACTATAACAGTACATCTGCAGTAAGCAACTATAACAGTACATCTGCAGTAAGCCACTATAACAGTACATCTGCAGTAAGCCACTATAACAGTACATCTGCAGTAAGCCACTATAACAGTACATCTGCAGTAAGCCACTATAACAGTACATCTGCAGTAAGCCACTATAACAGTACATCTCTATGGAGAGCAGTAAGCCACTATAACAGTACATCTGCAGTAAGCCACTATAACAGTACATCTGCAGTAAGCAACTATAACAGTACATCTGCAGTAAGCCACTATAACAGTACATCTGCAGTAAGCCACTATAACAGTACATCTGCAGTAAGCCACTATAACAGTACATCTGCAGTAAGCCACTATAACAGTACATCTCCAGTAAGCCACTATAACAGTACATCTGCAGTAAGCCACTATAACAGTACATCTGCAGTAAGCCACTATAACAGTACATCTGCAGTAAGCCACTATAACAGTACATCTGCAGTGAGCCACTCTAACAGTACATCTGCAGTAAGCCACTATAACAGTACATCTCCAGTAAGCCTCTATAACAGTACATCTGCAGTAAGCCACTATAACAGTACATCTGCAGTAAGCCACTATAACAGTACATCTGCAGTAAGCCACTATAACAGTACATCTGCAGTAAGCCACTATAACAGTACATCTGCAGTAAGCCACTATAACAGTACATCTGCAGTAAGCCACTATAACAGTACATCTGCAGTAAGCCACTATAACAGTACATCTGCAGTAAGCAACTATAACAGTACATCTGCAGTAAGCCACTATAACAGTACATCTGCAGTAAGCCACTATAACAGCACATCTGCAGTAAGCCACTATAACAGTACATCTGCAGTAAGCCACTACAACAGTACATCTGCAGTGAGCAACTATAACAGTACATCTGCAGTAAGCCACTATAACAGTACATCTGCAGTAAGCCTCTATAACAGTACATCTGCAGTAAGCCACTATAACAGTACATCTGCAGTAAGCCACTATAACAGTACATCTGCAGTAAGCCTCTATAACAGTACATCTGCAGTAAGCCACTATAACAGTACATCTGCAGTAAGAACCTATAACAGTACATCTGCAGTAAGCCACTATGACAGTACATCTCTATGGAGAGCAGTAAGCCACTATAACAGTACATCTGCAGTAAGCCACTATAACAGTACATCTGCAGTAAGCAACTATAACAGTACATCTGCAGTAAGCCACTATAACAGTACATCTGCAGTAAGCCACTATAACAGTACATCTGCAGTAAGCCACTATAACAGTACATCTGCAGTAAGCCACTATAACAGTACATCTGCAGTAAGCCACTATAACAGTACATCTGCAGTAAGCCACTATAACAGTACATCTCCAGTAAGCCTCTATAACAGTACATCTGCAGTAAGCCACTATAACAGTACATCTGCAGTAAGCCACTATAACAGTACATCTCTATGGAGAGCAGTAAGCCACTATAACAGTACATCTGCAGTAAGCCACTATAACAGTACATCTGCAGTAAGCAACTATAACAGTACATCTGCAGTAAGCCACTATAACAGTACATCTGTAGTAAGCCACTATAACAGTACATCTGCAGTAAGCCACTATAACAGTACATCTGCAGTAAGCCACTATAACAGTACATCTCCAGTAAGCCACTATAACAGTACATCTGCAGTAAGCCACTATAACAGTACATCTGCAGTAAGCCACTATAACAGTACATCTGCAGTAAGCCACTATAACAGTAGATCTGCAGTAAGCCACTATAACAGTACATCTGCAGTAAGCCACTATAACAGTACATCTGCAGTAAGCCACTATAACAGTACATCTGCAGTAAGCCACTATAACAGTACATCTGCTGTAAGCCACTATAACAGTACATCTGCAGTAAGCCACTATAACAGTACATCTGCAGTAAGCCACTATAACAGTACATCTGCAGTAAGCCACTATAACAGTACATCTCCAGTAAGCCTCTATAACAGTACATCTGCAGTAAGCCACTATAACAGTACATCTGCAGTAAGCCACTATAACAGTACATCTGCAGTAAGCCACTATAACAGTACATCTGCAGTAAGCCACTATAACAGTACATCTCTAGGAGAGCAGTAAGCCACTATAACAGTACATCTGCAGTAAGCCACTATAACAGTACATCTGCAGTAAGCCACTATAACAGTACATCTGCAGTAAGCCACTATAACAGTACATCTGCAGTAAGCCACTATAACAGTACATCTCTAGCAGTAAGCCACTATAACAGTACATCTGCAGTAAGCCACTATAACAGTACATCTGCAGTAAGCCACTATAACAGTACATCTCCAGTAAGCCTCTATAACAGTACATCTGCAGTAAGCCTCTATAACAGTACATCTGCAGTAAGCCACTATAACAGTACATCTGCAGTAAGCAACTATAACAGTACATCTGCAGTAAGCCACTATAACAGTACATCTGCAGTAAGCCACTATAACAGTACATCTGCAGTAAGCCACTATAACAGTACATCTGCAGTAAGCCACTATAACAGTACATCTGCAGTAAGCCACTATAACAGTACATCTGCAGTAAGCCACTATAACAGTACATCTGCAGTAAGCCAATATAACAGTACATCTGCAGTAAGCCACTATAACAGTACATCTGCAGTAAGCCACTATAACAGTACATCTGCAGTAAGCCACTATAACAGTACATCTGCAGTAAGCCACTATAACAGTACATCTGCAGTAAGCCACTATAACAGTACATCTGCAGTAAGCCACTATAACAGTACATCTGCAGTAAGCCACTATAACAGTACATCTGCAGTGAGCCACTATAACAGTACATCTGCAGTAAGCCACTATAACAGTACATCTGCAGTAAGCCACTATAACAGTACATCTGCAGTAAGCCACTATAACAGTACATCTGCAGTAAGCCACTACAACAGTACATCTGCAGTGAGCAACTATAACAGTACATCTGCAGTAAGCAACTATAACAGTACCTCTGCAGTAAGCCACTATAACAGTACATCTGCAGTAAGCCACTATAACAGTACATCTGCAGTAAGCCACTATAACAGTACATCTGCAGTAAGCCTCTATAACAGTACATCTGCAGTAAGCCACTATAACAGTACATCTGCAGTAAGAACTATAACAGTACATCTGCACTAAGCCACTATGACAGTACATCTCTGGAAGCAGTAAGCCACTATAACAGTACATCTGCAGTAAGCCACTATAACAGTACATCTGCAGTAAGCCACTATAACAGTACATCTGCAGTAAGCCACTATAACAGTACATCTGCAGCAAGCCACTATAACAGTACATCTGCAGTAAGCCACTATAACAGTACATCTGCAGTAAGCCACTATAACAGTACATCTGCAGTAAGCCACTATAACAGTACATCTGCAGTAAGCCACTATAACAGTACATCTCCAGTAAGCCTCTATAACAGTACATCTGCAGTAAGCCACTATAACAGTACATCTGCAGTAAGCCACTATAACAGTACATCTGCAGTAAGCCACTATAACAGTACATCTGCAGTAAGCCACTATAACAGTACATCTGCAGTAAGCCACTATAACAGTACATCTGCAGTAAGCCACTATAACAGTACATCTCCAGTAAGCCACTATAACAGTACATCTGCAGTAAGCCACTATAACAGCACATCTGCAGTAAGCCACTATAACAGTACATCTGACAGTAAGCCACTATAACAGTACATCTGCAGTAAGCCACTATAACAGTACATCTCTTGGCAGTAAGCCACTATAACAGTACATCTGCAGTAAGCCACTATAACAGTACATCTGCAGTAAGCAACTATAACAGTACATCTGCAGTAAGCCACTATAACAGTACATCTGCAGTAAGCCACTATAACAGTACATCTGCAGTAAGCCACTATAACAGTACATCTGCAGTAAGCCTCTATAACTGTACATCTGCAGTAAGCCACTATAACAGTACATCTGCAGTAAGCCACTATAACAGTACATCTAGCAGTAAGCCACTATAACAGTACATCTGCAGTAAGCCACTATAACAGTACATCTTAGCAGTAAGCCACTATAACAGTACATCTGCAGTAAGCCACTATAACAGTACATCTGCAGTAAGCCACTATAACAGTACATCTGCAGTAAGCCACTATAACAGTACATCTGCAGTAAGCCACTATAACAGTACATCTGCAGTAAGCCACTAGAACAGTACATCTGCAGTGAGCAACTATAACAGTACATCTGCAGTAAGCCACTATAACAGTACATCTGCAGTAAGCCACTATAACAGTACATCTGCAGTAAGCCACTATAACAGTACATCTGCAGTAAGCCACTATAACAGTACATCTGCAGTAAGCCACTATAACAGTACATCTGCAGTAAGCCACTATAACAGTACATCTCCAGTAAGCCTCTATAACAGTACATCTGCAGTAAGCCACTATAACAGTACATCTGCAGTAAGCCTCTATAACAGTACATCTGCAGTAAGCCACTATAACAGTACATCTGCAGTAAGCCACTATAACAGTACATCTGCAGTAAGCCACTATAACAGTACATCTGCAGTAAGCCACTATAACAGTACATCTCTATGGAGAGCAGTAAGCCACTATAACAGTACATCTGCAGTAAGCCACTATAACAGTACATCTGCAGTAAGCCACTATAACAGTACATCTGCAGTAAGCCACTATAACAGTACATCTGCAGTAAGCCACTATAACAGTACATCTTGAGTAAGCCACTATAACAGTACATCTGCAGTAAGCCACTATAACAGTACATCTGCAGTAAGCCACTATAACAGTACATCTGCAGTGAGCAACTATAACAGTACATCTGCAGTAAGCCACTATAACAGTACATCTGCAGTAAGCCACTATAACAGCACATCTGCAGTAAGCCACTATAACAGTACATCTGCAGTAAGCCACTACAACAGTACATCTGCAGTGAGCAACTATAACAGTACATCTGCAGTAAGCAACTATAACAGTACATCTGCAGTAAGCCTCTATAACAGTACATCTGCAGTAAGCCACTATAACAGTACATCTCGCAGTAAGCCACTATAACAGTACATCTGCAGTAAGCTACTATAACAGTACATCTGCAGTAAGCCACTATAACAGTACATCTGCAGTAAGCACCTATAACAGTACATCTGCAGTAAGCCACTATAACAGTACATCTCTATGGAGAGCAGTAAGCCACTATAACAGTACATCTGCAGTAAGCCACTATAACAGTACATCTGCAGTAAGCAACTATAACAGTACATCTGCAGTAAGCCACTATAACAGTACATCTGCAGCAAGCCACTATAACAGTACATCTGCAGTAAGCCACTATAACAGTACATCTGCAGTAAGCCACTATAACAGTACATCTGCAGTAAGCCACTATAACAGTACATCTGCAGTAAGCCACTATAACAGTACATCTCCAGTAAGCCTCTATAACAGTACATCTGCAGTAAGCCACTATAACAGTACATCTGCAGTAAGCCACTATAACTGTACATCTGCAGCAAGCCACTATAACAGTACATCTGCAGTAAGCCACTATAACAGTACATCTGCAGTAAGCCACTATAACAGTACATCTGCAGTAAGCCACTATAACAGTACATCTCCAGTAAGCCACTATAACAGTACATCTGCGGTAAGCCACTATAACAGTACATCTGCAGTAAGCCACTATAACAGTACATCTCTGACAGTAAGCCACTATAACAGTACATCTGCAGTAAGCCACTATAACAGTACATCTGCAGTAAGCCACTATAACAGTACATCTGCAGTAAGCCACTATAACAGTACATCTGCGGTAAGCCACTATAACAGTACATCTGCAGTAAGCCACTATAACAGTACATCTGCAGTAAGCCACTATAACAGTACATCTGCAGTAAGCCACTATAACAGTACATCTCCAGTAAGCCTCTATAACAGTACATCTGCAGTAAGCCACTATAACAGTACATCTGCAGTAAGCCACTATAACAGTACATCTCTGCAGTAAGCCACTATAACAGTACATCTGCAGTAAGCCACTATAACAGTACATCTCTATGGAGAGCAGTAAGCCACTATAACAGTACATCTGCAGTAAGCCACTATAACAGTACATCTGCAGTAAGCCACTATAACAGTACATCTGCAGTAAGCCACTATAACAGTACATCTGCAGTAAGCCACTATAACAGTACATCTGCAGTAAGCCACTAAAACAGTACATCTGCAGTAAGCCACTATAACAGTACATCTGCAGTAAGCCACTATAACAGTACATCTGCAGTAAGCCACTATAACAGTACATCTGCTGTAAGCCACTATAACAGTACATCTGCAGTAAGCCACTATAACAGTACATCTGCAGTAAGCCACTATAACAGTACATCTGCAGTAAGCCACTATAACAGTACATCTCCAGTAAGCCTCTATAACTGTACATCTGCAGTAAGCCACTATAACAGTACATCTGCAGTAAGCCTCTATAACAGTACATCTGCAGTAAGCCACTATAACAGTACATCTGCAGTAAGCCACTATAACAGTACATCTGCAGTAAGCCACTATAACAGTACATCTCTATGGAGAGCAGTAAGCCACTATAACAGTACATCTGCAGTAAGCCACTATAACAGTACATCTGCAGTAAGCCTCTATAACAGTACATCTGCAGTAAGCCACTATAACAGTACATCTGCAGTGAGCCACTATAACAGTACATCTCTATGCAGTAAGCCACTATAACAGTACATCTGCAGTAAGCCACTATAACAGTACATCTGCAGTAAGCCACTATAACAGTACATCTCCAGTAAGCCTCTATAACAGTACATCTGCAGTAAGCCAGCTATAACAGTACATCTGCAGTAAGCCAATATAACAGTACATCTGCAGTAAGCAACTATAACAGTACATCTGCAGTAAGCCTCTATAACAGTACATCTGCAGTAAGCCACTATAACAGTACATCTGCAGTAAGCCACTATAACAGTACATCTGCAGTAAGCCACTATAACAGTACATCTGCAGTAAGCCACCTATAACAGTACATCTGCAGTAAGCCACTATAACAGTACATCTAGGCAGTAAGCCACTATAACAGTACATCTGCAGTAAGCCACTATAACAGTACATCTGCAGTAAGCCACTATAACAGTACATCTGCGGTAAGCCACTATAACAGTACATCTGCAGTAAGCCACTATAACAGCACATCTGCAGTAAGCCACTATAACAGTACATCTGCAGTAAGCCACTATAACAGTACATCTGCAGTAAGCCACTATAACAGTACATCTGCAGTAAGCCACTATAACAGTACATCTGCAGTAAGCCACTATAACAGTACATCTGCAGTGAGCAACTATAACAGTACATCTGCAGTAAGCCACTATAACAGTACATCTGCAGTAAGCCACTATAACAGCACATCTGCAGTAAGCCACTATAACAGTACATCTGCAGTAAGCCACTACAACAGTACATCTGCAGTGAGCAACTATAACAGTACATCTGCAGTAAGCAACTATAACAGTACATCTGCGGTAAGCCTCTATAACAGTACATCTGCAGTAAGCCACTATAACAGTACATCTGCAGTAAGCCACTATAACAGTACATCTACAGTAAGCTTCTATAACAGTACATCTGCAGTAAGCCACTATAACAGTACATCTGCAGTAAGAACCTATAACAGTACATCTGCACTAAGCCACTATGACAGTACATCTCTATGGAGAGCAGTAAGCCACTATAACAGTACATCTGCAGTAAGCCACTATAACAGTACATCTGCAGTAATCAACTATAACAGTACATCTGCAGTAAGCCACTATAACAGTACATCTGCAGCAAGCCACTATAACAGTACATCTGCAGTAAGCCACTATAACAGTACATCTGCAGTAAGCCACTATAACAGTACATCTGCAGTAAGCCACTATAACAGTACATCTGCAGTAAGCCACTATAACAGTACATCTCCAGGAAGCCTCTATAACTGTACATCTGCAGTAAGCTACTATAACAGTACATCTGCGGTAAGCCATTATAACTGTACATCTGCAGCAAGCCACTATAACAGTACATCTGCAGTAAGCCACTATAACAGTACATCTGCAGTAAGCCACTATAACAGTACATCTGCAGTAAGCCACTATAACAGTACATCTCCAGTAAGCCTCTATAACAGTACATCTGCAGTAAGCCACTATAACAGTACATCTGCAGTAAGCCACTATAACAGTACATCTCTATGGAGAGCAGTAAGCCACTATAACAGTACATCTGCAGTAAGCCACTATAACAGTACATCTCTATGGAGATCAGTAAGCCACTATAACAGTACATCTGCAGTAAGCCACTATAACAGTACATCTGCAGTAAGCAACTATAACAGTACATCTGCAGTAAGCCACTATAACAGTACATCTGCAGTAAGCCACTATAACAGTACATCTGCAGTAAGCCACTATAACAGTACATCTCCAGTAAGCCTCTATAACAGTACATCTGCAGTAAGCCACTAGAACAGTACATCTGCAGTAAGCACTATAACAGTACATCTGCAGTAAGCCACTATAACAGTACATCTGCAGTAAGCCACTATAACAGTACATCTGTTGTAAGCCACTATAACAGTAGATCAGCAGTAAGCCACTATAACAGTACATCTGCAGTAAGCCACTATAACAGTACATCTGCAGTAAGCCACTATAACAGTACATCTCCAGTAAGCCTCTATAACAGTACATCTGCAGTAAGCCACTATAACAGTACATCTGCAGTAAGCCTCTATAACAGTACATCTGCAGTAAGCCACTATAACAGTACATCTGCATTAAGCCACTATAACAGTACATCTCTGTGGAGACAGTAAGCCACTATAACAGTACATCTGCAGTAAGCCACTATAACAGTACATCTGCAGTAAGCAACTATAACTGTACATCTGCAGTAAGCCACTATAACAGTACATCTGCAGTAAGCCTCTATAACAGTACATCTGCAGTAAGCCACTATAACAGTACATCTGCAGTAAGCCACTATAACAGTACATCTCTATGGAGCAGTAAGCCACTATAAAAGTACATCTGCAGTAAGCCACTAAACAGTACATCTGCAGTAAAGCCACTATAACAGTACATCTCCAGTAAGCCAATCCTCTAACAGTACATTTGCAGTATGCCTCTATAACAGTACATCTGCAGTAAGCCACTATAACAGTACATCTGCAGTAAGCCACTATAACAGTACATCTGCAGTAAGCCACTATAACAGTACATCTGCAGTAAGAACCTATAACAGTACATCTGCAGTAAGCCACTATAACAGTACATCTCTGAGCAGTAAGCCACTATAACAGTACATCTGCAGTAAGCCACTATAACAGTACATCTGCAGTAAGCAACTATAACAGTACATCTGCAGTAAGCCACTATAACAGTACATCTGCAGTAAGCCACGATAACAGTACATCTGCTGTAAGCCACTATAACAGTAGATCAGCAGTAAGCCACTATAACAGTACATCTACAGTAAGCCACTATAACAGTACATCTGCAGTAAGCCACTATAACAGTACATCTGCAGTAAGCCACTATAACAGTACATCTGCAGTTAGCCACTATAACAGTACATCTGCAGTAAGCCACTATAACAGTACATCTCCAGTAAGCCTCTATAACTGTACATCTGCAGTAAGCCACTATAACAGTACATCTGCGTAAGCCTCTATAACAGTACATCTCTATGAGCAGTAAGCCACTATAATGTACATCTGCAGTAAGCCACTATAACAGTACATCTGCAGTAAGCCACTATAACAGTACATCTGCAGTAAGCCACTATAACAGTACATCTGCAGTAAGCCACTATAACAGTACATCTGCAGTAAGCCTCTATAACAGTACATCTGCAGTAAGCCACTATAACAGTACATCTGCAGTAAAGCCACTATAACAGTACATCTGCAGTGAGCCACTATAACAGTACATCTGCAGTAAGCCACTATAACAGTACATCTGCAGTAAGCCACTATAACAGTACATCTGTAGTAAGCCACTATAACAGTACATCTCGCAGTAAGCCACTATAACAGTACATCTGCAGTAAGCAACTATAACAGTCCATCTGCAGTAAGCCACTATAACAGTACATCTGTAGTAAGCCACTATAACAGTACATCTGCAGTAAGCCACTATAACAGTACATCTGCAGTAAGCCACTATAACAGTACATCTGCAGCAAGCCACTATCAACAGTACATCTGCAGTAAGCCACTATAACAGTACATCTGCAGTAAGCCACTATAACAGTACATCTGCTGTAAGCCACTATAACAGTACATCTGCGGTAAGCCACTATAACAGTACATCTCTATGGAGCAGTAAGCCACTATAACAGTACATCTGCAGTAAGCCACTATAACAGTACATCTGCAGTAAAGCAACTATAACAGTACATCTGCAGTAAGCCACTATAACAGTACATCTGCAGCAAGCCACTATAACAGTACATCTGCAGTAAGCCACTATAACAGTACATCTGCAGTAAGCCACTATAACAGTACATCTGCAGTAAGCCACTATAACAGTACATCTGCAGTAAGCCACTATAACAGTACATCTGCAGCAAGCCACTATAACAGTACATCTGCAGTGAGCAACTATAACAGTACATCTGCAGTAAGCCACTATAACAGTACATCTGCAGTAAGCCACTATAACAGTACATCTGCAGTAAGCTACTATAACAGTACATCTGCAGTAAGCCAATATAACAGTACATCTGCAGTAAGCCACTATAACAGTACATCTGCAGTAAGCCACTATAACAGTACATCTGCAGTAAGCCACTATAAGAGTACATCTGCAGTAAGCCACTATAACAGTACATCTCAGTAAGCCTCTATAACAGTACATCTGCAGTAAGCCACTATAACAGTACATCTGCAGTAAGCCTCTATAACAGTACATCTCTATGGGTCCGTTAGCCACTATAACAGTACATCTGCAGTAAAGCCACTATAACAGTACATCTGCAGTAAGCCACTATAACAGTACATCTGCAGTGAGCCACTATAACAGTACAATCTGCAGTAAGCCACTATAACAGTACATCTCCAGTAAGCCTCTATAACTGTACATCTGCAGTAAGCCACTATAACAGTACATCTGCAGTAAGCCACTATAACAGTACATCTGCAGTAAGCCACTATAACAGTGCCACATCTGCAGTAAGCCACTATAACAGTACATCTGCAGTAAGCCACTATAACAGTACATCTGTAGTAAGCCACTATAACAGTACATCTGCAGTAAGCCACTATAACAGTACATCTGCAGTAAGCAACTATAACAGTTACACATCTGCAGTAAGCCACTATAACAGTACACTCTGTAGTAAGCCACTATAACAGTACATCTGCAGTAAGCCACTATAACAGTACATCTTTGCAGTAAGCCACTATAACAGTACATCTGCAGTAAGCCACTATAACAGTACATCTGCAAGTAAGCAACTATAACGGTACATCTGCAGTAAGCCACTATAACAGTACATCTGCAGTAAGCCTCTATAATAGTACATCTGCAGTAAGCAACTATAACAGTACATCTGCAGTAAGCCACTATAACAGTACATCTCTGCAGTAAGCCACTATAAAAGTACATCTGCAGTAAGCCACTATAACAGTACATCTGCAGTAAGCCACTATAAACAGTACATCTCCAGTAAGCCTCCCTATAACAGTACACTTTTGCAGTATGCCTGTATAACAGTACATCTGCAGTGAGCCACTATAACAGTACATCTGCAGTAAGCAACTATATTCAGTACATCTGCAGTAAGCCTCTACTAACAGTACATCTACAGTAAGCCACTATAACAGTACATCTGCAGTAAGCCACTATAACAGTACATCTGCGGTAAGCCACTATAACAGTACATCTGCGGTAAGAACCTATAACAGTACATCTGCAGTAAGCCACTATAACAGTACATCTCTATGGAGCAGTAAGCCACTATAACAGTACACATCTGCAGTAAGCCACTATAACAGTACATCTGCAGTAAGCAACTATAACAGTACATCTGCAGTAAGCCACTATAACAGTACATCTGCAGTGAAGCCACGATAACAGTACATCTGCTGTAAGGCCACTATAACAGTAGATCAGCAGTAAGCCACTATAACAGTACATCTGCAGTAAAGCCACTATAACAGTACATCTGCAGTAAGCCACTATAACAGTACATCTGCAGTAAGCCACTATAACAGTACATCTGCAGTTATCCACTATAACAGTACATCTGCAGTAAGCCACCATAACAGTACATCTCCAGTAAGCCTCTATAACTGTACATCTGCAGTAAGCCACTATAACAGTACATCTGCGGTAAGCCTCTATAACAGTACATCTCTTGCAGTAAGCCACTATAACAGTACATCTGCAGTAAGCCACTATAACAGTACATCTGTAGTAAGCCACTATAACAGTACATCGCAGTAAGCCACTATAACAGTACACTCTGCAGTAAGCCACTATAACAGTACATCTCCAGTAAGCCACTATAACTGTACATCTGCGGTAAGCCACTATAACAGTACATCTGCAGTAAGCCACTATAACAGTACATCTGCAGTAAGCCACTATAACAGTACATCTGCAGTAAGCCACTATAACAGTACATCTGCAGTAAGCCACTATAACAGTATCATCTGTAGTAAGCCAACTATAACAGTACATCTGCAGTAAGCCACTATAACAGTACATCTGCAGTGGGCCACTATAACAGTACATCTGCAGTAAGCCACTATAACAGTACATCTGTAGTAAGCCACTATAACAGTACATCTGCAGTAAGCCACTATAACAGTACATCTGCGGTAAGCCATTATAACAGTACATCTAGAGCAGCAAGCCACTATAACAGTACATCTGCAGTAAGCCACTATAACAGTACATCTGCGGTAAGCCACTATAACAGTACATCTGCGGTAAGCCACTATAACAGTACATCTGCAGTAAGCCACTATAACAGTACATCTCTTATGGGACAGTAAGCCACTATAACAGTACATCTGCAGTAACCAACATAACAGTACATCTGCAGTAAGCAACTATAACAGTACATCTGCAGTAAGCCACTATAACAGTACATCTGCAGCAAGCCACTATAACAGTACATCTTGCGGTAAGCCACTATAACAGTACATCTGCAGTAAGCCACTATAACAGTACATCTGCGGTAAGCCACTATAACAGTACATCTGCAGTAAGCCACTATAACAGTACATCTGCAGCAAGCCACTATAACAGTACATCTGCGGTAAGCCACTATAACAGTACATCTAGAGCAGTAAGCCACTATAACAGTACATCTGCAGTAAGCCACTATAACAGTACATCTGCAGTAAGGCACTATAACAGTACATCTGCAGTAAGCCAATATAACAGTACATCTGCAGTAAGCCACTATAACAGTACATCTGCAGTAAGCCACTATAACAGTACATCTGCAGTAAGCCACTATAACAGTACATCTGCAGTAAGCCTCTATAACAGTACATCTCCAGTAAGCCACTATAACTGTACATCTGCAGTAAGCCACTATAACAGTACATCTGGCAGTAAGCCACTATAACAGTACATCTCTCAGTAAGCCACTATAACAGTACATCTGCAGTAAGCCACTATAACAGTACATCTGTAGTAAGCCACTATAACAGTACATCTGCAGTAAGCCACTATAACAGTACATCTGCAGTAAGCCACTATAACAGTACATCTCCAGTAAGCTCTCTATAACTGTACATCTGCAGTAAGCACTATAACAGTACATCTGCGGTAAGCCACTATAACAGTACATCTGTAGTAAGCCACTATAACAGTACATCTGCAGTAAAGCCACTATAACAGTACATCTGCAGTATTGGCCACTATAACAGTACATCTGTAGTAAGCCACTATAACAGTACATCTGCAGTGAGCCACTATAACAGTACATCTGCAGTAAGCTACTATAACAGTACACATCTGCGGTAAGCCACTATAACAGTACATCTGCAGTAAGCCACTATAACAGTACATCTGCAGTAAGCCACTATAACAGTACATCTGCAGTAAGCCATTATAACAGTACATCTGCAGCAAGCCACTATAACAGTACATCTGCAGTAAGCCACTATAACAGTACATCTGCAGTAAGCCACTATAACAGTACATCTGCAGTAAGCCACTATAACAGTACATCTGCGGTAAGCCACTATAACAGTACATCTCTTTGGGCAGTAAGCCACTATAACAGTACATCTGCAGTAAGCGACTATAACAGTACATCTGCAGTGAGCAACTATAACAGTACATCTGCAGTAAGCCACTATAACAGTACATCTGCAGCAAGCCACTATAAACAGTACATCTGCAGTAAGCCACACTATAACAGTACATCTGCAGTAGCCACTATAACAGTACATCTGCAGTAAGCCACTATAACAGTACATCTGCGGTAAGCCACTATAACAGTACATCTGCAGCAAGCCACTATAACAGTACATCTGCAGTAAGCCACTATAACAGTACATCTGCAGTAAGCCACTATAACAGTACATCTGCAGTAAGCCACTATAACAGTACATCTCCAGTAAGCCTCTATAACTGTACATCTGCAGTAAGCCACTATAACAGTACATCTGCGGTAAGCCACTATAACAGTACATCTCTATGGAGAGCAGTAAAGCCACTATAACAGTACATCCGCGGTAAGCCACTATAACAGTACATCTGCAGTAAGCAACTATAACAGTACATCTGCAGTAAGCCACTATAACAGTACATCTGTAGTAAGCCAATATAACAGTACACATCTGCAGTAAGCCACTATAACAGTACATCTGCAGTAAGCCACTATAACAGTACATCTGCAGTAAGCCCCACTATAACAGTACACATTTGCAGTAAGCCAACTATAACAGTACATCTGCAGTAAGCCACTATAACAGTACATCTGCAGTAAGCGTCACTATAACAGTACATCCAGCAGTAAGCCACTATAACAGTACATCTGCAGTAAGCCACTATAACAGTACATCTGCAGTAAGCCACTATAACAGTACATCTGCAGTAAGCCACTATAACAGTACATCTGCAGTAAGCCACTATAACAGTACATCTGCAGTAAGCCACTATAACAGTACATCTCCAGTAAGCCTCTATAACTGTACATCTGCAGTAAGCCACTATAACAGTACATCTGCAGTAAGCCACTATAACAGTACATCTGCAGTAAGCCACTATAACAGTACATCTGAAGTAAGCCACTATAACAGTACATCCTGCAGTAAGCCACTATAACAGTACATCTGCAGTAAGCCACTATAACAGTACATCTGCAGTAAGCCACTATAACAGTACATCTGCAGTAAGCCTCTATAACAGTACATCTGCAGTAAGCCACTATAACAGTACATCTGCAGTAAGCCACTATAACAGTACATCTGCAGTAAGCCACTATAACAGTACATCTGCAGTAAGCCACTATAACAGTACATCTGCAGTAAGCCACTATAACAGTACATCTGCAGTAAGCCACTATAACAGTACATCTGCAGTAAGCCACTATAACAGTACATCTGCAGTAAGCACTATAACAGTACATCTGCAGTAAGCCACTATAACAGTACATCTGCAGTAAGCCACTATAACAGTACATCTGCAGTAAGCCACTATAACAGTACATCTGCAGTAAGCCACTATAACAGTACATCTGCAGTAAGCCACTATAACAGTACATCTGCAGTAAGCCACTATAACAGCACATCTGCAGTAAGCCACTATAACAGTACATCTGCAGTAAGCCACTATAACAGTACATCTGCAGTAAGCCACTATAACAGTACATCTGCAGTAAGCCACTATAACAGTACATCTGCAGTAAGCCACTATAACAGTACATCTGCAGTAAGCCACTATAACAGTACATCTGCAGTAAGCCACTATAACAGTACATCTGCAGTAAGCCACTATAACAGTACATCTGCAGTAAGCCACTATAACAGTACATCTGCAGTAAGCCACTATAACAGTACATCTGCAGTAAGCCACTATAACAGTACATCTGCAGTAAGCCACTATAACAGTACATCTGCAGTAAGCCCACACTATAACAGTACATCTGCAGTAAGCCACTATAACAGTACATCTGCAGTAAGCCACTATAACAGTACATCTGCAGTAAGCCACTATAACTGTACATCTGCAGTAAGCCACTATAACAGTACATCTGCAGTAAGCCACTATAACAGTACATCTGCAGTAAAGCCAATATAACAGTACATCTGCAGTAAGCCACTATAACAGTACATCTGCAGTAAGCCACTATAACAGTACATCTGCAGTAAGCCACTATAACAGTACATCTGCAGTAAGCCACTATAACAGTACATCTGCAGTAAGCCACTATAACAGTACATCTCTGGCAGTAAGCCACTATAACAGTACATCTGCAGTAAGCCACTATAACAGTACATCTGCAGTAAGCAACTATAACAGTACATCTGCAGTAAGCCACTATAACAGTACATCTGCAGTAAGCCACTATAACAGTACACTCTGCAGTAAGCCACTATAACAGTACATCTGTAGTAACCCACTATAACAGTACATCTGCAGTAAGCCACTATAACAGTACATCTGCAGTAAGCCACTATAACAGTACATCTGCAGTAAGCCACTATAACAGTACATCTGCGGTAAGCCACTATAACAGTACATCTGCAGTAAGCCACTATAACAGTACATCTGCAGTAAGCCACTATAACAGTACATCTGCAGTAAGCCACTATAACAGTACATCTGCAGTAAGCCACTATAACAGTACATCTGCAGTAAGCCACTATAACAGTACATCTGCAGCAAGCCACTATAACAGTACATCTGCAGTAAGCCACTATAACAGTACATCTGCAGTAAGCCACTATAACAGTACATCTGCAGTAAGCCACTATAACAGTACATCTGCAGTAAGCCACTATAACAGTACATCTCTATGGGCAGTAAGCCACTATAACAGTACATCTGCAGTAAGCCACTATAACAGTACATCTGCGGTAAGCCACTATAACAGTACATCTGCAGTAAGCCACTATAACAGTACATCTGCAGTAAGCCACTATAACAGTACATCTGTAGTTAGCCACTATAACAGTACATCTGCAGTAAGCCACTATAACAGTACATCTCCAGTAAGCTCTATAACTGTACATCTGCAGTAAGCCACTATAACAGTACATCTGCGGTAAGCCTCTATAACAGTACATCTCTTGGCAGTAAGCCACTATAACAGTACATCTGCAGTAAGCTACCATAACAGTACATCTGTAGTAAGCCACTATAACAGTACATCTGCAGTAAGCCACTATAACAGTACATCTGCAGTAAGCCACTATAACAGTACATCTCCAGTAAGCCTCTATAACAGTACATCTGCAGTAAGCCACTATAACAGTACATCTGCAGTAAGCCACTATAACAGTACATCTGCAGTAAGCCTCTATAATAGTACATCTGCAGTAAGCCACTATAACAGTACATCTGCAGTAAGCCACTATAACAGTACATCTGCAGTAAGCCACTATAACAGTACATCTGCAGTAAGCAACTATAACAGTACATCTGCAGTAAGCCACTATAACAGTACATCTGCAGTAAGCCTCTATAACAGTACATCTGCAGTAAGCCACTATAACAGTACATCTGTAGTAAGCCACTATAACAGTACATCTGCAGTAAGCCACTATAACAGTACATCTGCAGTAAGCCACTATAACAGTACATCTGCAGTAAGCCACTATAACAGTACATCTGCAGTAAGCCACTATAACAGTACATCTGCAGTAAGCCACTATAACAGTACATCTGCAGTAAGCCACTATAACAGTACATCTGCAGTAAGCCACTATAACAGTACATCTGCAGTAAGCCACTATAACAGTACATCTGCAGTAAGCCACTATAACAGTACATCTGCAGTAAGCCACTATAACAGTACATCTGCAGTAAGCCACTATAACAGTACATCTGCGGTAAGCCACTATAACAAGTACATCTGCAGTAAGCCACTATAACAGTACATCTGCAGCAAGCCACTATAACAGTACATCTGCAGTAAGCCACTATAACAGTACATCTGCAGTAAGCCACTATAACAGTACATCTGCAGTAAGCCACTATAACAGTACATCTGCAGTAAGCCACTATAACAGTACATCTCTGCAGTAAGCCACTATAACAGTACATCTGCAGTAAGCTAACTATAACAGTACATCTGCAGTAAGCCACTATAACAGTACATCTGCAGTAAGCCACTATAACAGTACATCTGCAGTAAGCCACTATAACGGTACATCTGCAGTAAGCCACTATAACAGTACATCTGCAGTAAGCCACTATAACAGTACATCTGCAGTAAGCCACTATAACTGTACATCTGCAGTAAGCCACTATAACAGTACATCTGCAGTGAGCCACTATAACAGTACATCTCTGCAGTAAGCCACTATAACAGTACATCTGCAGTAAGCCAATATAACAGTACATCTGTAGTAAGCCACTATAACAGTACATCTGCAGTAAGCCACTATAACAGTACATCTGCAGTAAGCCACTATAACAGTACATCTCCGGTAAGCCTCTATAACAGTACATCTGCAGTAAGCCACTATAACAGTACATCTGCAGTAAGCCACTATAACAGTACATCTGTAGTAAGCCACTATAACAGTACATCTGCAGTAAGCCACTATAAGAGTACATCTGCAGTAAGCCACTATAACAGTACATCTGCAGTGAGCCACTATAACAGTACATCTGCAGTAAGCCACTATAACAGTACATCTGCAGTAAGCCACTATAACAGTACATCTGCAGTAAGCCACTATAACAGTACATCTGCAGTAAGCCACTATAACAGTACATCTGCAGTAAGCCACTATAACAGTACATCTGCAGTAAGCCTCTATAACAGTACACATCTGCAGTAAGCCACTATAACAGTACATCTGCAGTAAGCCACTATAACAGTACATCTGCAGTAAGCCACTATAACAGTACATCTGCAGTAAGCCACTATAACAGTACATCTGCAGTAAGCCACTATAACAGTACATCTGCAGTAAGCCACTATAACAGTACATCGCGGTAAGCCACTATAACAGTACATCTGCAGTAAGCAACTATAACAGTACATCTGCAGTAAGCAACTATAACAGTACATCTGCAGTAAGCCACTATAACAGTACATCTGCAGTAAGCCACTATAACAGTACATCTGCAGTAAGCCACTATAACAGTACATCTGCAGTAAGCCACTATAACAGTACATCTGCAGTAAGCCACTATAACAGTACATCTGCGGTAAGCCACTATAACGTACATCTGCAGTAAGCCTCTATAACAGTACATCTGCAGTAAGCCACTATAACAGTACATCTCGCAGTAAGCCACTATAACAGTACATCTCGCAGTAAGCCACTATAACAGTACATCTGCAGTAAGCCACTATAACAGTACATCTGCAGTAAGCCACTATAACAGTACATCTGCAGTAAGCCTCTATAACAGTACATCTGCAGTAAGCCTCTATAACAGTACATCTGCAGTAAGCCACTATAACAGTACATCTGCAGTAAGCCACTATAACAGTACATCTGCAGTAAGCCTCTATAACAGTACATCTGCTGTAAGCCACTATAACAGTACATCTGCAGTAAGCCACTATAACAGTACATCTGCAGTAAGCAACTATAACAGTACATCTGCAGTAAGCCACTATAACAGTACATCTGCAGTAAGCCACTATAACAGTACATCTCTGCAGTAAGCCACTATAACAGTACATCTGCAGTAAGCCACTATAACAGTACATCTGCAGTAAGCCACTATAACAGTACATCTGCAGTAAGCCACTATAACAGTACATCTGCAGTAAGCCACTATAACAGTACATCTGCTGTAAGCCACTATAACAGTACATCTGCAGTAAGCTCCACTATAACAGTACATCTGCAGTAAGCCACTATAACAGTACATCTGCAGTAAGCCACTATAACAGTACATCTGCAGTAAGCCACTATAACAGTACATCTGCAGTAAGCCACTATAACAGTACATCTGCAGTAAGCCACTATAACAGTACATCTCCAGTAAGCCACTATAACAGTACATCTGCAGTAAGCCACTATAACAAGTACATCTGCAGTAAGCCACTATAACAGTACATCTCTCAGTAAGCCACTATAACAGTACATCGCAGTAAGCCACTATAACAGTACATCTGTAGTAAGCCACTATAACAGTACATCTGCAGTGAGCCACTATAACAGTACATCTGCAGTAATACACTATAACAGTACATCTCCAGTAAGCCTCTATAACTGTACATCTGCAGTAAGCCACTATAACAGTACATCTGCAGTAAGCCACTATACAGTACATCTGTAGTAAGCCACTATAACAGTACATCTGCAGTAAGCCACTATAACAGTACATCTGCAGTAAGCCACTATAACAGTACATCTGTAGTAAGCCACTATAAGAGTACATCTCTGCAGTAAGCCACTATAACAGTACATCTGCAGTAAGCCACTATAACAGTACATCTGCAGTAAGCCACTATAACAGTACATCTGTAGTAAGCCACTATAACAGTACATCTGCAGTAAGCCACTATAACAGTACATCTGCAGTAAGCCATTATAACAGTACATCTGCAGCAAGCCACTATAACAGTACATCTGCAGTAAGCCACTATAACAGTACATCTGCAGTAAGCCACTATAACAGTAACATCTGCAGTAAGCCACTATAACAGTACATCTGCAGTAAGCCACTATAACAGTACATCTCTGCAGTAAGCCACTTATAACAGTACATCTGCAGTAAGCCACTATAACAGTACATCTGCAGTAAGCCACTATAACAGTACATCTGCAGTAAGCCACTATAACAGTACATCTGCGGTAAGCCACTATAACAGTACATCTGCAGTAAGCCAACTATAACAGTACATCTGCACGGTAAGCCACTATAACAGTACATCTGCAGTAAGCCACTATAACAGTACATCTGCAGTAAGCCACTATAACAGTACATCTGCAGCAAGCCACTATAACAGTACATCTGCGGTAAGCCACTATAACAGTACATCTGCGGTAAGCCACTATAACAGTACATCTGCGGTAAGCCACTATAACAGTACATCTGCAGTGAGCACTATAACAGTACATCTGCAGTAAGCCAATATAACAGTACATCTGCAGTAAGCCACTATAACAGTACACTCTGCGGTAAGCCACTATAACAGTACATCTGCAGTAAGCCACTATAAGAGTACATCTGCAGTAAGCCACTATAACAGTACATCTCAGTAAGCACAGGTCTATAACTGTACATCTGCAGTAAGCCACTATAACAGTACATCTGCGGTAAGCCTCTATAACAGTACATCTCTTGGAGTCAGTAAGCCACTATAACAGTACATCTGCAGTAAGCCATTATAACAGTACATCTGTAGTAAGCCACTATAACAGTACATCTGCAGTAAGCCACTATAACAGTACACTCTGCGTAAGCCACTATAACAGTACATCTCCAGTAAGCCTCTATAACTGTACATCTGCAGTAAGCCACTATAACAGTACATCTGCGGTAAGCCACTATAACAGTACATCTGTAGTAAGCCACTATAACAGTACATCTGCAGTAAGCCACTATAACAGTACATCTGCAGTAAGCCACTATAACAGTACATCTGCAGTAAGCCACTATAACAGTACATCTGCGGTAAGCCACTATAACAGCAATCATCTGCAGTAAGCCACTATAACAGTACATCTGCAGTGAAGCCACTATAACAGTACATCTGTAGTAAAGCCACTATAACAGTACATCTGCAGTAAGCCACTATAACAGTGCACATCTGCGTAGCCTATTATAACAGTACATCTGCGGCAAGCCACTATAAC